>NC_041381.1:704747011-704791743 GCF_002162155.2 Triticum dicoccoides
GCACGCAGGTACTTTCCGCCGATGCTTCCACTTCGAAATGGTGTCCAAAAGGATACCCCTTCTTCGCACTGTTTTTCTATTGCGGGCTCTTCCCGCCCTTTTCCGATTTCTTCTATGATATCATGAATACCTATGGGTTCCACCTCCTCGATTTCACCCCCAATGCCGTTCTGACCATGGCGGTTTTCGCACACCTCTGCGAGAACTTTGTCGGGATCCACCCAAACGTAGCCCTTTTCCGCCACTACTTCATGCCCCGGGTCGAGAAGGGAGAGCCCTTAGCTGGCAGGATTGCCTGGATCTCGAGAGTCGGCATGAAGGAGGTCTATCTGGAGGGGGAGCTCCGCAGCAAATGGGAGGAGTGGAGAGCGGAGTGGTGTTGTATTGTTGATGAGAACTCGCAGTCATTCACCAACTTGCACCAAGCCCGAGTAGTGCGCGGCAGCGATTGGAGCGCCCTGGCGGCGGACGATGCTAGATTGAAGATCGCCACCACCCGGATCTTGCGGCTCGGGCTTGCCGGGCTCACTGTAGGTGCTGTTGGCGCGGACTTTCTTCGCCGCCGCATCGCCCCCTGCAGGAGAGGGGGAGACCCGCCTGGCAGTTCGGGGGTCCAGCGGATATCATGAGTCTGCGTCTGGGCCTCAACTTCAATTTCACTGTTTTGGAGTTGGATGGGACGCTCAAGGAACTGTTCAAACACGACCCCAACCATACCGAGTGGTTCAGGCTGCCGCAGGGCGTCGTCCCATTGTGCAACAACTCCCAGCTCGATCACATCCGCGCAATGATGCCAGAGTGCGACTCGCATGGGATTATCCCAACTTGGCAGGAGCCCGACGACGATGTCGTGCAGCAATTCTTCGACGACTTGGTGGAGGTGGCGGTCCGCGCCGACGAGCATAGGAGCCTCACCCGCGACACCACCGACGATGAGATGTGGCGCATTGCCACCAGGGTGGAAGAGACGGCGGCGGACACCGCCGCGGGCGAGTTCGGGTTTACTGTGGAGGAGGCAGAGGCAGCCGAGGCGGCAAGCCTTGCCGAGCGGGAGGAGCTTGTCGGGGAGGTCGTCGGCGAGGGAGGGCCCGAAGCCGAATCGAGCGAGCCCATCGAGGGTGCAAGCGGCCAGCCTTCTTCAAGCAGCTTGCCGCAGGCGGAGCCCCCAGTGCAGCCCCCAGCTCCACCAAGAAGGCGCCTCCGCAGGACTGGAGACATAGCAGGGGGCAGACGGGCCAACAGCCGCCGCGCCGCGGGACACGCTCCACCGCGACAAGCACCATTGTCGCGGGAGCATCTCACACCGCGCCGGCAACCGGAGCGGGGTCCTCTAGGGCCGCCGCTTCTGATCCTGCCGCAGCTCTCGCCAAGCGGCCAAGGGAGCTTACTCCTCCGCCTCGTCGCGCCGAAAGGGTACCGTACTTCGATCTCTCCGCGCTCAGCTCTGACGAGGAGGAAGAAGAGGAGTAAGTTTCTCTGTTGCACTTATTTTTCTTCAATTCTTGCTGTTTCTTGTCTTTTATCTGATCTGCTTTCTTCTGAACCTTGTTCCTTTCCAGGACTCTGGCCCAGAGAGCGGCGAAGAGGGCCAAGGTCCCCGTGGTTGTCATCGAGGACGATCCTGCTGTGATGATAGAGGGCACGTCCGAGACTACCTTGTCGGACCCGGCAATTACTCCGCGAAGCAGCCCCCAGCGCAGCCCCTAGCGTAAGTACATAGTCTTACTTCTCGCTGTTGGGTGCGAATAGGTGTCCTTTCCTTGCTGATATCTTGATTGTTGGTTTGCTTGCGCAGGAGCAGAACAGGTCCACCAGGAACAACCAGAAGCCGTTCCTGAGGTGCTATCTGCTTCAACTACGCCGCCAAGGGATGACTCCCCGGCAAGGGAGCGCTCCCCGGCAAGGGGCAGTTCCCCGGCAAGAGCGCCCAGCACAGGTACTCCTTCTTGTCAGAAAACTTCCCTTGGGTTCTTCTTCTTCTGATCTTCTTTTTTGGATATTCGCTTGACTTTTTTCTCCCTCTTCCTGTCTTCAGATCCTCCTTCCACGGAGCTGATGGAGACCGAGGCCACCGGCGAAGAGAACGTGCGCGGAAATACTGACGAGGCCGCTGCCACCGAAGAAGAGGCCGGCGCTGATGATCCTGCCGACGAAGAGGCCGCCAAGGCTGCTGGCGCAGGAGCTGGCGAAGGGTCCGGCGATCGCACTGACGACCCGGGGGCCGCAGGAGCGCAAGGCGCTACGCCGACTGCCGATCCCTCGGCCGCTGACGCAGCGCCAGGCTCCGAAGAGCCCCAGCCCGGCGCCTACTTGAAGGCCGGCGACGGTGTCTTCATCAGGCTCCCCTGGGCGTCGAGCTCCAGGGCGCCGGTCGAGGGAGAAGCTTTTGACGGAGAAGTGCTCGCCTCCGCTGGGCTGACAGTGGTTGACGCGCCAAGCAGCAGCAGCGGCGAGTCTGAGGAGGAGCAGCTGCTCCAGAAGTTGGTGTCGCTCTACCGCGCCCGACAAGCCAAACTGGAATCCCGGGAAGCGCTTGTCGCGCAGGCGGGAGTGGACATAGAGAAGCATGCGGAGGAGCTCCAGAGCCACAACCAAGAGGCCCTCCGATCCATTGCAGAGGAGAGGGCGTAGCTTGCCGAGGCGCGGAAGGCCTTTCTCCTCGAGAAGGCTGAAGCCGAAGAGCAGCAGCGGCTTGCCACCGAGGAGATGTCCATGCGAGAAGGCGAGCTGACGCAGCGGAAGGTCAACTTGGACAGTTACGAGGAGGAGCTTGCCGCGCGCGAGGAAACACTTGGCGGGGCCCTCAAGGAAGCGAAGGATGCTGCTGCAGCTGCCGAGGCCGCCAAGAAGGAGCTGGAGGTGAAGGTGACGCAGCTAGAGGCTGATATCAAGGCGAAAAATGAAGAGCTTGCCGCGCTCCAGCGCGAGCGCGAGAAGGACGCCCTCGCCCATGGTGAGCTGCAGGGTCGTCTCTCTAATAAGGGCAGGGAACTGAACGCCGCCAAGGACGCCAATGCCGATCTCGAGCTGAAGCTGGCCACGCTGACTAAGACGCTGGACGGCGCCAAGAAGCGGGAGAAGGACTTGAAGCAGGAGCTCAAGGCCAACGAGGCGCTGCTGACGAGGGCCGCCGAGACCCAGAACACCTTCAGGGATACCGTGGAGCTCTGGACGGAGGGCCTCGTCAACATCGCCGCAGTTATTGACGAGGAGCTGACATAGCTGGAACTGGAGGACTTCGGGTACTCCTCCGATGAGAACCTCCAGCCCAGCGCCAAGCTCACTCTGTTCTTCAAGGGCGTGGCGACGGCCCTCCAGCAGCTCCGGGAAAGGATCCCAAAGCAACTGGCCGACGAGTCGCGCATGATCTGCGCCAGGGTTCTGGGGAAGGTGCTGGTGAAGGTGCTCTTCCGCAATCCAGGCCTCAACCTCACCAACGTCCTCAAGAAGCTGCCGGCGGGTGCTGATCTTGAAGAGCTCAAAGCCCTTGTCGCACCCATTGTGGACAAGGTGAATGAAGTCAAGAGGGTTGATGGTGGCCGCGTAGACTAGGCCACTTATTTCTTCTTTCCTTGCCGCTGTCATTTATGTTACGAGAACAATTCAGTCAGCGCTGCAACAAGTTATTTTTGTAATATAACTTTATCTTGGGTAGTATTTGCTATGTTATTTCCTTTACTCGATTCCTTCCTTTGTATGTTTTTACCCTACGCTTTTAGGGAACTTGCCGGCGCAGGCACCCTTGCCACGAGCGCTGAGTGCGGAACATCAGCAGCCTGCTGGCGGTGCTACTTCCGGCAAGAAACCTTGTCGCACCTAGTCGCAGCACACTTAAGTTGTTGAGCGGACTCGAAACAAAGTAAGGGCGCAACTAGCTACGAGTTGGTTCCTCCGCGCACAGGTTTTCCATACAAAGCACGGTCGTTCAAGGAAGATAACTTAATAAATTTTAAAACTGACTGTGCTCAAACTTTGGCAACTTAGCTTTTCTGTCGTCTGCGTCCCGGCAAGGATATACTTTCTCGAACGATGCCTGGTCCGCACCATTATCTTCTCCTCCCCCCCGATGAACTTGTCGGCGAGGGAACCTTCCTTTTGAGAAAAAGAAAGAAGAGAAAATAAAGATATGGATCCTTAAGGCTCGTTATTGCTTACCGGGGGTAAGTGCTGCACGAAGTGTCAGATAATACATGCAAAAAAGAAAATAGCATGAAATTTGACAAGATGTGCGGAGCATATGATCTTTATTTATGCACGGGATCTGCGCCCAGCTTTGTACAAAGGGTTATATGCAACAGCGGCAAGGCTTGTACAAAAGGTGGTTGCCGGAACGGGTTCCGGAAACCGCGCCTTATGGGTAAAACTTACGAAGATGCTCAATGTTCCAGGAGTTGCTCACTGGAGAGCCATCTTCGGTCTCAAGGCGGACAGCGCCAGGCCTAGTGACTCGCTTCACCCAATAAGGGCCTTCCCACTTCGGCGTCAACTTGTTGGAATTCTTAGCGGATTGAACGCGCCGAAGAACAAGGTCGCCTTCCTCGAGACTTCTGGCATTGACTTTGCAGCTATGGTAGCGGCGCAAAGCTTGCTGGTATCGAGCAGCTCGTACAGCAGCCTGAAGACAATCTTCCTCAAGGAGCAGCGCGTCATCTTGTCGCAGCTGCTCTTGCTCAAGCTCATCATAAGCGAGCACTCGAGGCGATCCGTATACGAGTTCCATGGGGAGAACTGCCTCTGCTCCATAGACTAGAGCGAAAGGTGTCTGGCCAGTGGCTCGATTTGGCGTCGTCCTGATCGACCAAAGAACCACCGGCAGCTCCTCGATCCAGTTCTTTCCGCACTTGTGCAGCCTGTCGAAAGTTCTGGTCTTGAGCCCGCGCATCACTTCAGCGTTTGCCCTCTCCGCTTGACCGTTGCTTCTCGCGTGAGCAACAGAAGCGAAGCAGACCTTGGCGCCAAGATCTTGGACGTACTGCATGAAGGTGCGGCTCGTCAATTGTGTGCCATTGTCGGTGATGATCCTGTTAGGGACTCCGAAATGGCAAACAATCGACTTGAAGAACTTGACTGCTGACTGTGCTTTCACCTTCCTCACTGCTTCCACTTCCGGCCACTTTGTGAACTTGTCGATTGCAACGTACAAGAACTCAAAGCCCCCGACAGCTCGGGGAAAGGGGCCGAGAATGTCGAGCCCCCAGACCGAAAATGGCCAGGATAAAGGGATCGTCTAGAGAGCTTGAGCTGGCTGGTGTATCTGCTTGGAATGGAACTGGCACGCTTCACACTTGGTTACTTGTGCAGTTGCATCCTGGAGGGCTGTTGGCCAAAAGAAACCTTGCCGGAAGGCTTTGCCGGCAAGGGCTCTTGCGCCAATGTGATGACCACATATGCCTCCATGTATCTTCGCCAACAGCTTCTGTCCATCTTCCCGGGGAATGCACTTCAATTTCACTCCGTTGAATCTTCTTCTGTACAGTATGTCGTCGACAAACTGGTACATACTTGATTGCCGGGCTACTCTCTCTGCTTCTTCTTGCTCTTCGGGAAGTTCTCCTGTCTGAAGGAAACGGACAATCTGATGCGCCCATGCCGGAGCTTGCGGCTCAACAACAAGGACTAAAGGCACAAATGCTGCTGCGGGAACATCTGCTTCTATGGCAAGAATCTGCGGCTCAGCCGGAGCTTGATGTTCCCTGGCAAGCTTGCCGGAGCAAAACTTGTCGGGAGCGTCTGCTTCAACGGAGCAAACCCTAGGGCTTGTCGAAGCAGACTGCTCCTCAGCACTCTTTGTGTTGATCTTGGGGACCTTCTTAGCGGCGGCTTCGGGGAGCTCTGCCGGAAAGTAGTCACCGTAAATCAACTTCCTCTTCTTGCTCTGTCCAGTTGATGGTGTTACAGATGGTTGAGTCAGCTTGAGCACAAAGATCCCTGGTTCCACAGGTAACTTTAATGCAGCGCATTTTGACAGGCCATCAGCAACGTCGTTCTGGGCTCTCGGAACATGTTCCATCTGCAGGCCGTCAAAATGCTCTTCCAATTTTCTCACTTCATCAATGTAAGCTTCCATCAACGGACTCTGATAATCTTTGTTTACTTGGCGGACGACAAGCTGCGAGTCACCCCTAACAATAAGCTTCTTGATCCCAAGGTCTGCCGCGATCCTGAGTCCGGCAAGCAAACCTTCATACTCTGCAGTATTGTTTGTCGCTTGCTCCTTGGGAAAGTGCATCTGGACCACGTACTTGAGGTGCTCTCCGGTGGGTGCGACAAGTAACATGCCCGCACCGGCGCCTTGCAGCGAGAAGGCACGATCAAAGTACATGATCCATTCTTTGCTTGCTTCCTTGACGAGGAGGCTCGTCTCTGGAGTTTCTTCATCAGGTGTCGGCGTCCATTCTGCTATGAATTCTGCCAATGCTCGGCTCTGGATAGTTGAAGTACTTTCAAACTTGAAGCCAAAGCTTGACAATTCCAGTGCCCACTCGACAATCCTGCCTGTTGCTTCTGGATTCTGCAATATCCTCTTCAACGGAAAACGAGTGACAACTGTGATCTCATGTGCTTGAAAGTAATGGCGCAGCTTTCTCGAGGCCATGAGAAGGCCGAAAAGCAATTTCTGCACACCAGAGTACCTTGACCTAGCCCCCTGCAAAAGGGAACTGACAAAGTAAACTGGGCGCTGCACGATCTTCTTCTGCTTCTCTTCTTGCGGCTGCACAGATTCGTCCTTGTCGGGACCAGAGCTTGTCGGGGAAGCCCCCTGCTTGTCGCTGGACGTGCTTGCCGCGGTTGCTGGCTCATCATCCGCCTCCCTTTCCGCTACTAACGCAGCACTAACCACTTGATTGGTTGCCGCTAGATACAGCAACAACTTCTCTTGTGGCTTAGGTGCGACAAGTATTCGAGTGGAGGACAGGTATCTCTTCAAGTCCTACAGCGCAGCCTCCGCTTCTGGAGTCCATTTCATTGGACCTGCCTTTTTCAATATTTTGAAAAATGGCAGGGCGCGCTCAGCAGACTTAGAGATGAACCTGCTGAGAGCAGCCACGCAGCCGGCAAGCCTTCGTACATCCTTGACGCGTTTCGGTGCTTCGATCTGCTTGATGGCCCTGATCTTGTCGGGATTGGCTTCAATCCCCCGCTGAGATACGAAGAACCCAAGAAGCTTGTCGGAAGAGACTCCAAACACACACTTCTCGGGGTTGAGCTTGAGGTTGATCTTGCGCAGATTTGCAAAGGTCTCGTCCAAATCTTGGATCAGAGTTGCTCTATCTTTGCTCTTGACCACTATGTCATCCATGTAAGCTTCTACATTTCTGTGCAACTGTGGCTCAAAAGCTTCGTGAATTGCCCTTGCAAATGTTGAACCAGCATTCTTCAAACCGAAAGGCATCCGTACAAAATAGTATGTGCCACATGGAGTGATGAATGCGGTTTTCTCCTCATCCTCTTCTGCCATGAAGATCTGATGATACCCTGAATATGCATCAAGAAATGAAAGCAAATCACATCTTGCCGTGGAGTCGACAATCTGGTCAATGCGCGGCAAGGGAAATAGATCTTTGGGACAAGCTTTATTAACATAAGTGAAGTCAATACAAAGCCTCCATTTTCCGTTCGCCTTGCGCACGACTACAGGATTGGCCAGCCACGTAGGATGGAGCACTCCTCTGACAAGGCCTGCTGCTTCCAACTTCTTGATCTCTTCTGCAATGAACTCTTGGCGCTCCACTGCCTGTTTCCTGACTTTCTACTTGACGGGCCGCGCGTGAGGACAAACGGCAAGGTGGTGCTCAATTACTTTCCTGGGAACACCGGGGATATCAGATGGTTGCCATGCAAACACATCGATATTCGCCCGCAGGAAAGCAACGAGCGCGCTTTCCTATTTAGGATCAAGCGTGGCACTGATGGTGAAGGTACCACCAGTGCCGTCCTCCTTGGCGGCCACTTTCTTGGTCTCTGGTGAAGCTGTCTTTGTTTTCTTACACTTGCCGGTGGAGCTCGATCGGGCGTCCTCGACGGTAGCGCAGCACTCCGAAGAGGTGCGCTTGCCGGAGTGGGCATCAGAGCTCTTGCCGGACTTGGTCTTCTTCTTCCCCCCGGGAGCTTCAGCGGCAAGTGTCTTGCTATCTGCTGCGGCTGCGGCTTCCCGGTAGACGTTGTCGGTGCAGATAAGGGCATCTTTCTTGTCGCCAGGGACAAAAATGACACTTATCGGACCGGGCATCTTCAGTACATTGTACGCATAGTGAGAGGCTGCCATGAACTTGGCGAGTGCTGGACGGCCAAGTATTCCATTGTAGGGCAATGGAAAATTAGCAACGTCAAAGGTGACCTTCTCAGTTCTGAAGTTTAGCTCGCTGCCAAATGTTACCGGCAACGTGATCTTCCCCTTCGGCTTGCTCCTTCCCGGATTAATTCCTTGGATCGTGCCGGTCTCTTCGAGCTCGCTATCGGGGATCTGGAGCTTCTTGAGTACCGCGGAGGAGATCAGATTCAAGCCGGCCCCGCCGTCAACTAGCATCTTTGTGACCTTGAGGTTGCGGATAGTTGGTGAAACCAACATCGGCAAGCACCCGACCGCAGTTATGCGATCAGGGTGGTCCTCAATGTCAAAGATGATAGGCGTGCTAGACCACTTCAGAGGCTTGCGTGACTCCACTGGTGGTTCTGCTGCATTAACTTCCCGCACCCACTGTTTGAGCTGGCGGTGCGAGGTATGCAGAGAAGCACCGCCGTCAATGCACAGAACCTCTGTTGCTTTCTGAAACTCCTGCTCGTCGGCCTCGTCATCATCCATGTCTTTATCTTTGTCTTCATCTTCATCCTTGTCGCGGCCGCGGGGAGGCCTGTCTCCTTGTCGCTGCTTGGCCTTGCCGCGGCGCCCTCCCCGGCCAGGACGCTTCTTGCCGGACCCACCAGTACCTTCCTGGGCTTTCTCCTTGTCGCGTCGCTCGTACTCAGCTTTCTGCAGCTCAACGAGCTGCTCGACCTTCTTGCAACTTTGGAGATCATGGCCCTTAGTGCGGTGGATCTTGCAATATTGCTTGTCGGAGCTGCCCTGCTTGTCGGCGGCCGCCACAAGTTCTGCTTCCTTGGCGCCACCTCCGTTGCCGGACTGCTCAACAGCTACCACATCTTTACCTTTCCTTCTTCTGTTGTTCCGCCGCTGATTTTTCTTTGCCGGGGCAGCATCCTCACTATCAGACCCCCCTGCTCCTGTGTTCTCTCCGGGGAGTTTCCTCCCTTCTTCAGCACGTGCACACTTGTCGGCCAGGGCGTAAAGCTCACTGACGTCTCTTGTCTTGCACATCGCCATCTCCTCCTGCATCCTGCGGTTACGCACGTTCTGATGGAATGCGCTGATGCCCGCGGCGGGGTGGACATTTGGGATGTTGCGCTGCACTTGGCTGAATCTCTGAATGTACTTGCGCAGGGGTTCTCCTTCCTTCTGGGCGAGCAGATGAAGATCGCTCTCCTGGCCATGGGGCTTGTGGCCGCCTGTGAAGGCGCCGACAAACTGATGGCACAGATCCGCCCATGAGGAGATGGAGTTGTCCGGCAAGTGCATGAGCCAGGATCTAACATTGGGCTTGAGCACCAGTGGGAAGTAGTTGGCAAGGATCTTCTCGTCGCGCCCTCCGGCAGCTTGCACCGCGATGGTGTAGATGCTGAGGAACTCCGACGGATGCAACCTGCCATCATACTTCTCTGGTACATCTGGCTTGAAGTTCTTGGTGCTGGGCCACTGGACTTGCCGCAGCTCACGAGTGAACGCAGGGCAGCCTACCGCGTACAGCAAGTCGCCTGGTTCCCCTGGCGCATGCATGTCGACAGCGGGCCCAGCGCGCTGGTCTGACTGACGCCGCGCTTCCCTTCGACGCTCGATGCAAGTACAAGCGTCTTCCTGTTGTCGTTCTTGAAGAACTTGGCGCTGATCACGGCGAGCTCGCAGATCCGACGACACCGTGGAGTCGGTGTCGGGATTGACCCGACGAGTCGGCGATCTTGGCCTTCGGGGCGGGGAGTGCACGGTGGTGGCACCTCTGCCAGTCTTGTCGCCATCGGCTCGCGTCCGGCAATCTTGCCGCGGCTGCGACGCATTTGGCTGCCAGGGAGTGTCGCCGTTGGCGAAGCCGATGAGGCTGTGGATGGTGGCCCTCCAATCGTCGATCTTGTCCGCCGCTGGAGGGTAATCCAGGAGCAGTTGGGCTCGGGCCAACGCTTCTTCTGGAGTCCTCGGTGGCGGCGGTGAACGGTGCGAGGAGCGGGATATGCTCGGACTTCCAACAGGGTTGGAAGGAGCAGTACCCCGTCCAGGCGACCGTACTTCACTCGTGTCGGCATGCTGGCGTGCATGCTGGTCTTGAACGCCCCGAGATCCACCAGCTTGGCCTTGCTCTAACGCGAGTATGGTGCTGCGAGGACCATGACGCTGTCGGTCCCGCGCCTCCTGAGATGGGCGCGGTGCGTGTACGGACGCCGAAGTTTGCAGGGCCTTGTCCTTGGATCTGGTAACGATGTGAGCTCCCTCGTCGGCGCCTGTTCCTCCGCCGGCGTCTACCCCACCACCCGTTTGCTCCGGTGGCGGTGGGATCGACGCAGACGGAGCAGCCACCTCCGAAGCCTTCTTCTTCAGTGGCATGTCGATGAAGATGATGAAACAGATGAAGATCTGGCTCGCGTGAACGCCGGATCGGGTTCACACAACCTCGACGCCCCCTACCTGGCGCACCAAAGATGTCGTGGGAAACGAGCACCTATGGGGCAAGGGCCCCTTTAAGTCCCGCAGGGAGCGGAGGGCGCACGAAGAGCGAATCGAGGCGAGCACACGAGCGATTTTTACCTAGCTTCGGAGCTCTCCGAAGAGATAATACTCCTACTGCTGCTTTGTGATTGTATTACGTTCTTGCTCTAGAGCGTGGGAGTGTTCTGGTTTCGAATGAGTCGAACCCCCTCTACGTTGCACATGGGCCTCCTTTTATAGGCTCAAGGGGTCACCGACAGGTGGCAACGCAGACAAGGGTACAAATGTAAAAAGAGTGGTTGGTACAACTGCCTCTACAGTGCACCCTACCTAACTCTGACGGCAGGGGACAAGAGCATTTAATGCATGTCCGCGTCGCCCAAACAGTGCATAAAAGCGACTGTTAGGGGCGCCACCGCTTGCCACGATGGCCTTCTCGTCATCTCCACTTGCCACCTCGCACCGCTTGGCTGCACAGCTTCTCGCCACGTGTGCCTGGAATGGTCCTGCGGCGACACGTCGGCGGATGCGCTGGAGCGTGGGCACAGAGTGGTGGCATCACCGCGGCAAGCGCCTTGCCGCGGTCGTTGTCTTGTCGTGCCCGGGAGCTTGTCGCTCGCCGGGTCTTGCCGGGACGCGCGGCACGTCGCGGCAAGTTTCTCGAAATGCCTTGGTTGGCCTTCCCGGCAAGCTCCTCTTGCCGGGGTCTTGTCCTTCCCGGCAAGCTCCTCTTGCCGGGGCCTTGTCTTCTTAGTTAAAACACTTTGTTCTTGTATGGCTTTGATAGGAACTACAGAGGATCTTGGCGGGCACCCGGCAAGCCTTGCCGCGGGGCGCTGCGACTGCCCGTGCACAAGTTCGGGATACTAAGGTACCTGTCGGTGTACTAAAGTAGGGGTACCTTAGTATCCCGAACTTGTGCACAGGCAGTCGCAGTGCCCCGCGGCAAGGCTTGCCGGGTGCCCGCCAAGATCCTCCGTAGTTCCTATTGATGCCATTCAAGAACAAAGTGTTTTGACTGAGAAGACAAGACCCCGGCAAGAGGAGCTTGCCGTGAAGGACAAGGCCCCGGCAAGAGGAGCTTGCCGGGAAGGCCAACCAAGGCATTTCAAGAAACTTGCCGCGACGCGCCGCGCGTCCCGGCAAGACCCGATAAGCGACAAGCTTCCGGGCGCGACAAGACAACGACCGCGGCAAGGCGCTTGCCGCGGCGAAGCCACCACTCTGTGCCCATGCTCCAGCGCATCCATCGACGTGTCACCGCAGGACCGTTCCAGGCGCACGTGGCGGGAAGCTGTGCAGCCAAGCGGTGCAAGGTGGCGAGTGGAGATGACGAGATGGCCATCGTGGCGAACAGTGGCGCCCCTAACGGTCGCTTTTCTGCACTGTTTGGGCGACGCGGACGGGTAATAAATGCTCTTGTCCCCTGCCGTCAGAGTTAGGTAGGGTGCACTGTAGAGGCAGTTGTACCAACCACTCTTTTTACATTTGTACCCTTGTCTGCGTTGCCACCTGTCGGTGACCCCTTTAGCCTATAAAAGGAGGCCCATGCGCAACGTAGCAGGGGTTGGACTCATTCGAAACCAGAACACTCCCACGCTTTCTAGCAAGAACATAATACAATCACGAAGCAGCAGTAGGAGTATTATCTCTCCGGAGAGCTCCGAAGCTGGGTAAAAATCGCTCGCGTGCCTCGCCTCGATCCGCTCTTCGTGTGCCCTCCGCTCCCTGCCGGACCGAAATAAAGATGTCGTGGGAAACGAGCACCTATGGGGCAAGGGCCCCTTTCGGTTCGGCAGGGAGCGGAGGGCGCACGAAGAGCGGATCGAGGCGAGCACGCGAGCGATTTTTACCCACCTTCGGAGCTCTCCGGAGAGATAATACTCCTACTGCAGCTTTGTGATTGTATTATGTTCTTGCTCTAGAGCGTGGGAGTGTTCTGGTTTCGAATGAGTCGAACCCCCTCTACGTTGCACATGGGCCTCCTTTTATAGGCTCAAGGGGTCACCGACAGGTGGCAACGCAGACAAGGGTACAAATGTAAAAAAGAGTGGTTGGTACAACTGCCTCTATAGTGCACCCTACGTAACTCTGATGGTAGGGGACAAGAGCATTTAATGCCCGTCCGCGTCGCCCAAACAGTGCAGAAAAGCGCCCGTTAGGGGCGCCACCGCTTGCCACGATGGCCTTCTCGTCATCTCCACTTGCCACCTCGCACCGCTTGGCTGCACAGCTTCCCGCCACGTGCGCCTGGAACGGTCCTACGGCGACACGTCGACGGATGCGCTGGAGCGTGGTCACAGAGTGGTGGCTTCGCCGCGGCAAGCGCCTTGCCGCGGTCGTTGTCTTGTCGCGCCCGGGAGCTTGTCGCTCGCCGGGTCTTGCCGTGACGCGCCGCGCGTCGCGGCAAGTTTCTCGAAATGCCTTGGTTGGCCTTCCCGGCAAGCTCCTCTTGCCGGGGCCTTGTCTTCTTATTTAAAACACTTTGTTCTTGTATGGCTATGATAGGAACTATGGAGGATCTTGGCGGGCACCCAGCAAGCCTTGCCGCGGGGATACTAAGGTACCCCTACTTTAGTACACCGACAGACGCCATACTCTCCTAGGTTGTGAAACCAAGGCTATGACCACCAAAAGCTATGGAAATCAAAGCAAATGGAGACCAAAGCTCTGATACCACTTGTAGGACCTTGAAGTATGTCTAGAGGGGGGGTGATTAGACTACTTGACCAATAAAAACTTAACCTTTTCCCAATTTTAGAGTTTGGCAGATTTTAGCTACTTTAGGACAAGTCAAGCAATCATCACACAATTCAAGCAAGCATGCAAAGAGTATATAGGCAACGGAAATTAAAGCATGCAACTTGCAATAAAGTAAAGGGAAAGGTTTGGAGGATTCAAACGCAATTGGAGACACGGATGTTTTTGGCGTGGTTCCGATAGGTGGTGCTATCGTACATCCACGTTGATGGAGACTTCAACCCACGAAGGCTAACGGCTGCCCGAGTCCACGGAGGGCTCCACCCACGAAGGGTCCACGAAGAAGCAACCTTGTCTATCCCACCATGGCCATCGCCCACGAAGGACTTGCCTCACTAGCGGTAGATCTTCATGAAGTAGGCGATCTCCTTTCCCTTACAAACTCCTTGGTTCAACTCCACAATCTTGTCGGAGGCTCCCAAGTGACACCTAGCCAATCTAGGAGACACCACTCTCCAAGAAGTAAAAAATGGTGCATTGATGATGAACTCCTTGCTCTTGTGCTTCAAATGATAGTCTCCCCAACACTCAACTCTCTCTCATAGGTTTTGGATCTGGTGGAAAGAATATTTGAGTGGAAAGCAACTTGGGGAAGGCTAGAGATCAAGATTCATATGGTAGGAATGGAATATCTTGGCCTCAACACATGAGTAGGTGGTTCTCTCTCAGAAATGGTAAGTTGGAAGAGTAGGTTCGTTCTGATGGCTCTCTCCACGAATGAAGAGGAGGTGGAGGGGTATATATAGCCTCCACACAAAATCTAACCGTTACACACAATTTACCAAACTCGGTGGGACCGAATCGTTAAACTCAGTCGGACCGATTTAGTAAACCTAGTGACTGTTAATGATTTTCGGTGGGACTGACATGCATCTCGATGAGACTGATTCGGTTAGGGTTAGGGCATAACGTAATCTCGGTAAGACCGATTACACAAACTCGGTGAGACCAATTTGGTAATAAGCTTTCCAGAGAGTTGGTCAGGTAAACTCGGTGGGACCGATTTGCTCTTTTCGGTGAGACCGAAATGTTACAAAAAGGAAACAGAGAGTTTACATTGGAATCTCGGTGGGACCGATCGCTCACTTCGGTTAGAACGAAACTTTACGAAGGGAAACAGAGAGATTGCAACCCCATCTCGGTGAGACCGAGATCCTTATCGGTAAGACCGATTTGCTTAGGGTTTGTGGCAGTGGCTATGACTTTTGGAATCGGTGGCACCGGATAGGAAGAATCGGTGTGACCGATTTTGGCTTTGGGTTTAGGTCATTTGTGGATGTGGGAAAGTAATTGAGGGTTTTGGAGCATATCACTAAGCACATGAAGCAAGAGGCTCATTAAGCAACACCTCATCCCTCCTTGATAGTATTGGCTTTTCCTATAGACTCAATGTGATCTTGGATCACTAAAAAGTAAAATGAAGAGTCCTGAGCTTTTGAGCTTGAGCCAATCCTTTGTCCTTCGTATTTTGAGGGATCCACTTTCATCATCCATGCCATGCCATTCATTGCGCTTTCCTGAAATAATAGCCTTGGAATAGCATTAGCTAAGTGAGCTATATGTTGTTATGAATTACCAAAACCACCTAGGGATAGTTGCACTTTCAGGGGGGCTGGCTGGCTGAGCACAAGACACCAGGGCGTGCCCCCTTCCGGTCTGGCGCGTCCTAGTGGGTTGTGCCCACCTCGTGTCCTCGTAGACCCTAATTCCAACTGCATAAATACCTATTTTTGGAGAAAAAATAAGGGAGGAAGTTTGATTGCGTTTCACGATACAAAGCTGCCACCACCTCCTGTTCTTCATTGGGAGGCCAGATCTGGAGGCCGTTCGGGGGTCCAGAGAGGGGAATCTTCGGTCTTCGTCATCGCCAACCCTCCATCACCAATTCCATGACGCTCCCCACCGGGGGTGAGTAATTCCTTCATAGAGTCGCTGGTCGGTGAGGAGTTGGATGAGATTCATCATGTAATTGAGTTAGTTTTGTTAGGGCTTGATCCCTAGTATCCACTATGTTCTGAGATTGATGTCGTTATGACTTTCCTATGCTTAATGCTTGTCACTAGGGCCCAGTGCCATGATTTTAGATCTGAACCATTTATATTTTCACCATTATATCTATGTTCTATATCCGATCTTGCAAGTCATATTCACCTATTACGTGTTATGATCCGTAAACCCCAGTGTGACAGTAATTGGGATACTTTTCGGTGATGACCGTAGTTTGAGGTGTTCATGTATTCACTATGTGTTAATGCTTTGCGCCGGTTCTCTATTGAAAGAAGGCCTTAATATCACTTAGTTTTCTTATGGACCCCGCTGCCACGGGAGGGTAGGACAAAAGATGGCATGCAAGTTCTTTTCCATAAGCATGTATAACTATTAAAGGAATACATGCCTACATTATATTTATGAACTGGAGCTAGTTTTGTATCGCCCTTGGTTATGACTGTCATATAATGAATATCATCCTATGAATTCACCTCCAATGCCTATGAATTTTCCACATATTGTTCTTGCTAAGTTACTACTATTGTTGTTACTGTTACACTTGCTACAAAACCATTGCTATCACTGTTACCGTTACTACTATTGTTACCACTGCTGTCAAAACCATCATATTACTGTGCTACTGATCACTTTGCTACAAATATTTAATCTCCAGGTGTGGTTGAATTAACAACTCAACTGCTAATACTTGCAAAAATTCTTTGGCTCCCCTTGTGTCGAATCTATAAATTTTGGTTGAATACTGTACCTCAAAAACTGTTGCGATCCCCTATACCTGTGGGTTATCAGGGCCCTCTCGGTAATACAACATCACAAGAAGCTTCCAAGAAATGTGACTAAGGAGTTAGTCATGGGATCTTGTATTACAGAACGAGTAAAGAGACTTGCCGGTAACGAGATTGAACTAGGTATGAGATACCGACGATCGAATCTCAGGCAAGTAACATACCGACGGACAAAGGGAACTGCATACGGGATTAACCGAATCCTTGACATAGTGGTTCAACTGATAAAAGATCTTCCTAGAATATGTAGGAACCATTATGGGCATCCAGGTCCCGCTATTGGTTATTGAT
The DNA here is from genome assembly GCF_002162155.2 of Triticum dicoccoides. Classification (NCBI taxonomy): domain Eukaryota; kingdom Viridiplantae; phylum Streptophyta; class Magnoliopsida; order Poales; family Poaceae; genus Triticum; species Triticum dicoccoides. Next base: position 704,763,605 of record NC_041381.1, read on the forward strand.
CAGAGAGGTGTCTCAGTCATGACTACATGATTCCCGAACCTGCAGGGCCGCACGCTTAACGTTCGTTGACGCTAGAGTAGTATTGGGATATTTGATGATTAGTAACCAAATGTTTATTGGAGTCCCGGATGAGATCCCGGACGTCACGAGGAGTCTCAGAATGGTCGGGAGGTAAAGATTTATATATGGAAAGTTGTCTTTAGGGTTTCGGAAAATATTTCAGTTTTTCGGTATTGTACCGGGAAGGTTCCGGAAACTTCCAGAGGAGTCCGTAAGTCCACCAAGGGTTCCACCACGTCCCAAGGGTCAGTATGTGCTGAGAGGAGGTGACATGGCCTTATTAGGCCAGGCGCACACAAGTCCCTCAAGGCCCATGCAGTTGGGAAAGGTGGAAAGTCCACCTTTGTATGGAAGGGAAAGAGGAGAACTAGGATTCCACGTCCTCCCCCCTTGGCTGCGCCCTAGGGTTTGGAGGAGTTGTTCCCCACGCCCCTCCACCTATTATATATAGAGGGGAAGGGGCTCCCCAAGAGGACACACAAAGACCTTGGCACCCCTTTCTCTCCCGTTACTCTATAGTTCCACCGCCTCGTCCCAGCGACGCTTAGCGAAGCGTTGTCGGTGCTCCACACCGCCATCATGCCGTCCTGTTGGTTGTGATCCCATCTACTTCTCCTATACCTCTTGTTGTATCAATAAGGAGGAAATGTCATCGAGCTGCACGTGTGCTAAACTCGGAGGAGCAGTCCGTTTGGCACTAGATCGATCGGATCACGATCGGATCGTGAAGAGTACGACTACATCAACCGCGTTATATACGCTTCAGCTTAGTGATTGATGACCCACAAGTATAGGGGATCTATCGTAGTCCTTTTGATAAGTAAGAGTGTCAAACCCAACGAGGAGCAGAAGGAAATGACAAGCGGTTTCAGTAAAGTACTCTCTGCAAGCACTGAAATTATCGGTAACAGATAGTTTTGTGATAAGGTAATTCGTAACGGGTAACAAGTAACAAAATTAAACAAGGTTCAACAAGGTGGCCCAATCCTTTTTGTAGCAAAGGACAAGCCTGCACGAACTCTTATATAAAGCAAAGCGCTCCCGAGGAGACATGGGAATTATTGTCAAGCTAGTTTTCATCATGCTCATATGATTCGCATTCATTACTTTGATATGTGGGTGGACCGGTTTTTGGGTGCTGCCTTACTTGGACAAGCCTCCCACTTATGATTAACCCCTCTCGCAAGCATTCACACCTACTGAGGGAGTCCTGGATTGGGGGGTATCCGGACAGCCGGACTGTATACATCGTCCGGACTATTGAAGCGTAAAGATACAAGACTCAAGACTTTGGCTCATGTCCGGATGGGACTCTTCTTTGCGTGGAAGACAAGCTTGGCGATCCGGATATTATATTTCCTTCCCTGTAACCGACTCCATGTAAACCCTAGCCCTCTCCAGTGTCTATATAACTGGAGAGGATGGTCCTTAGAAGGCCGATCACAATTATAATCATACCATCATAGGCTAGCTCTTAGGGTTTAGCCTCTTGATACGTCTCCGTCGTATCTACTTTTCCAAACACTTTGCCCTTGTTTTGGACTCTAACTTCTATGATTCGAATGGAACTAACCCGGACTGACGCTGTCTTCAGAAGAATTGCCATGATGTTGTTTTTGTGCAGAAAATAAAAGTTCTTGGAACGACCTGAAACTCCACAGAATATCTTAGAATAAATAATAAAAAATCCTCGCCAAAGATGAAGACCAGGGGGACCTAGACCCTATCCATGAGGGTGGGGGCGCCCCCCCTAGGGCACGCCCCCTACCTCGTGGGCCCCCTGGTGGCCCTCCGACGCCAACTCCAACTCCATATATTGGCTTTCGGGGAGAAAAAAATCAGAGAGAAGAAATCATCACGTTTTATGATATAGAGCCGCCGCCAAGCCCTAATCTCTCTTGGGAGGGCTGATCTGGAGTCAGTTTGGGGCTCCGGAGAGGGGTTTTTGTCGCTGTCGTCATCATCAACCATCCTCCATCACCAATTTCATGATGCTCACCGCCGTGCGTGAGTAATTTCATCGTAGGCTTGCTGGACGGTGATGGGTTGGATGAGATTTATCATGTAATCAAGTTAGTTTTGTTAGGGTTTGATCCCTAGTATCCACTATGTTCTAAGATTGATGTTGCTATGACTTTGCTATGCTTAATGCTTGTCACTAGGGCCCGAGTGCCATGATTTCAGATCTGAACCTATTATGTTTTCATGAATATATGTGAGTTCTTGATCCTATCTTGCAAGTCTATAGTCACTTACTATGTGTTATGATCCGGCAACCTCGAAGTGACAATAATCGGAACCACTCCAGGTGATGACCATAGTTTGGGGAGTTCATGTATTCACTATGTGCTAATGCTTTGTTCCGGTTCTCTATTAAAAGGAGGCCTTAATATCCCTTAGTTTCCGATAGGACTCCGCTGCCACGGGAGGGTAGGACAAAATATGTCATGCAAGTTCCTTTCCATAAGCACGTATGACTATATTCGGAATACATGCCTACATTACATTGATGAACCGGAGCTAGTTCTGTGTCACCCTATGTTATGACTGTTACATGACGAACCACATCCGACATAATTATCCATCATTAATCCGGTGCCTACGAGTTTTCCATATACTGGTTCTCACTTATTTACTTTTCCATTGCTACTGTTACAATCACTACAAAATACCAAAAACAATACTTTTGTTGTCTTTACTTCTGTTACCGTTACCACCACTATCATATTACTTTGCTACTAAACACTTTGCTGCAGATACTAAGTTTCCAGGTGTGGTTGAATTGACAACTCAGCTGCTAATACTTGAGAATATTATTTGGCTCCCCTTGTGTCGAGTCAATAAATTTGGGTTGAATACTCTACCCTCGAAAACTGTTGCGATCCCCTATACTTGTGGGTTATCAAGACCTTTTTCTGGCGCTGTTGCCAGGGAGCATAGCTCTATTCCTTGAGTTACTTGGGATTTATATCTGCTGGACACTATGAAGAACTTGAAAGACGCTAAGACAACAATTTATCCCTCAACGATGAGGGGAGGTAAGGAACTGCCATCTAGCTCTGCACTTGATTCACCTTCTGTTATGAGTAAGCTAGTGACACCTAAACCTGCTACTACTATTCGTTCTGATATGTCGCATGTTATTGATGATGCCACCTCTGCTACGCATGATACTTATGATGAAACTACTTCTATGTGTGATACTACTGTGCCCCTTGGTGAATTTCTAGATGAGCAAATTTCTAGGTCTAGAGAAAGAGAAATTATTGAATCTGAATACAATGATGAGGGTGATGATGAAAATATGCCTGCTATTCCTGAGGGTTATCTTTTTGATGCAGAATCTTCTGCAGCTATTTTTGCTTGCCAGTATAGATATGAATTTAAGAGGTTGCTAGTTAAATGGAGTAAAGAATCTTTTAGAGATAGAATGAGGCTCGACCCTGCTTTTTCTACTTCACCTATTTGTGTTCCTGATAAGGATTATTATGAATTTTCTATTGATCCAGATATAATCACTTTGGTTGAATCTGATCCTTTCTATGGCTATGAATCTGAAACCGTTGTGGCACATCTTACTAAGTTAAATAATATAGCCGCCCTATTTACTAATAATGAGAGATCGCGCTACCTTTATTTACTCAAAATATTTCCGTTCTCATTAAAGGGTGATGCTAAGATATGGTTTAATTCTCTTGATCCTGGTTGTGTGCTAGTCCCCAGGATATGATCTATTACTTTTCTGCTAAATATTTCCCTGCTCATAAGAAACAAGCTGCCTTGAGGGAAATATACAACTTCGTGCAAATTGAAGAAGAGAGTCTCCCACAAGCTTGGGGGAGGCTTCTCAAGTTACTTAATGCTTTGCCTGATCATCCTCTTAAGAAACTTGAAATATTTGATATCTTTTATAATGGACTAACCGATGCTTCCAGAGATTACCTGGATAGTTGTGTTGGTTCTCCTTTCAGGGAAAGAACACCAGATGAAGCTGAAATTCTATTGAATAATATGTTGACAAATGAAAATAATTGGGCACCTCCTGAGCTAGTTCTAGAGCCAATTATTGAGCCTATTCCTAAACCAACTCCGAAGAAGAGAGGTGTTCTATTTCTCATCCCCGAAGATATGCAAGAGGTAAAGAAATCTATGAGAGAAAAAGGTATTAAAGCCGAAGATGTTAAGAATTTACCTCCTATTGAATAAATACACGATCTTAATTTACCTCCTATTGAAGAAGTATATGATCTCAATACTTTATTCACTGAAGAACCTCCTGATCCCGATATTCCGACACAGGTAGTAAAGGTAAATTCTCTCTATAGATATGATAAAGCTGAAGTCCCTCCTACTAAAATTGCTAGTCAGTGCTTGGATGAGTTTGATGACTTTATGTTTAAGCAAGATGACTTTAATGCTTATTTTGGTAGAAAATTAAAACAAGATGCTTATATGATTAAACGCTTGGGTGATTATATGGCTAATATTAGAGGTGAACTTAAACTTGTTAGCAAACATGCTTCTATGGTTACCACTCAAGTAGAACAAGTACTTAAAGCTCAAAAAGAAGTGCTTGATGAAATGAATAGTAAGAAAAACGATTATGCTGTTAGAGTGGCTACTAGAACTAGTAGAATGACTCAGGAACCTTTGTATCCTGAAGGCCACTGTCGGTGTTAAAACCGGCGGATCTCGGGTAGGGGGTCCCGAACTGTGCGTCTAGGCGGATGGTAACAGGAGACGAGGGACACGATGTTTTTACCCAGGTTCGGGCCCTCTCGATGGAGGTAAAACCCTATGTCTTGCTTGATTAATATTGATGATATGGGTAGTACAAGAGTGGATCTACCACGAGATCAAGGAGGCTAAACCCTAAAGCTAGCCTATGGTATGATTTTTGTAATGTATGTTGTGTCCTACGGACTAAAGCCCTCTGGTTTATATAGACACCGGAGGAGGCTAGGGTTACATAGAGTCGGTTACAATGGTAGGAGATCTACATATCCGTATTGCCAAGCTTGCCTTCCACGCCAAGGAAAGTCCCATCCGGACACGGGACGGAGTCTTCAATCTTGTATCTTCGTAGTCTTGGAGTCCGGCGGACGATGATAGTCCGGCTGTCCGGACACCCCCTAGTCCAGGACTCCCTCAGTAGCCCCCGAACCAGGCTTCAATGACGATAAGTCCAGTGCGTATATAGTCTTCGGCGTTGCAAGGCGGGTTCTCCTTTCAAGTTCCATGTACCAGTCGAACAGTGTCCGGCTTCATCATAAATACTGTGTTCCTCGGCTTCTACGTCCAATAATAGCCTTTTCCCACGCGTCGCACGAATGCGAAAAGCCAGGGTGTCTTTTACGTTTCACCCCCTAGTCGTGCGAGTCGTCCGCCTACAAAAGAGGCAAAAATCCAGATCCAAATCACACCATCTTCCTCCCGCGAATACTCCATCGGAGCGCCTTTGACCTAAAAATCCATTCCATCATGGACCGTCGACGCGGCTCTTCTTCTCGCGCTCCCAGCCCACCGCCAGGGGATTGGAGGAGGTGCTCTGTTCTGCACAACGAGCTAGTGAAGCTCCAAGCGGGGGGTTATCTCCCTCCGGCCTTCATGGTCCCGGTTCGAGCCGGGCTGGTTACTTATCAAGGTGGGAGGCAAGCGGAGGCTACCCCAAGCCCCAATAAGGGGGAGCGGGTATGCTTCGTCCCTTATCTGATAAGGGGACTCGGATTCCCGATACATCCGTTCCTCCGCGGGCTCCTGGAGTTCTACGGACTACAGCTCCACCACCTCACACCCGCCTCTGTCCTGCATATCACGGGATACGTAGCTCTTTGCGAGTTATTCCTGGGCATTAAGCCCCATTTTGCTTTGTGGAAGAGGCTGTTCTGCCTCGTACCCCGTTCTTACGAGGGGTCCATATATCAAGTGGGCGGCGCCGAAATATGGCGCATCGCCGGGACCGGATACCCATCCGGTACCCCCAAGAAGGCGTCCGAAGACTGGCCCTCCGAGTGGTTTTATATAGGAGACGCTCCGCTACCGGACCCAGTCCGGATTGGCCTCCCGGAGTTTAGTGCTGCTCCTCTGAAGAAACGCCTCAGCTGGCGCCCACGGAGCCCCCGATTGGAGGAAGACAAGAGCGTCCATTACTTGATGGGCCGAATAAGATTACTGGCCCATTCCGGGTTGACCATGATTGGAGTCATGGCGACATGCATCATGCGGGGGGTACATCCATTGCAATACAGAGGCCACCCCATGTGGGATTTCAACGGGGAGGACGATGCCACCTGTCATGGCCGCAAAGAGCCAGATTCGACCGAGGATCTGGTGGAGATCCTGTCCAGCCTGTACAAGGGGGAGAAGGAGGACTTCCTTCGAACGAACCCTTTGAATGGGTTTTCCATGAACAACCCTAGAGGATGGGTAAGCGAACACCTTTAAGGTCTCAACCCATGCTTCCGAAGTTTAAGCTTCTTACATCATGTCTTCGGCGCAGGATCTACGTCGGACTGTGGAGGACATGGTAAGTCCCGCTCCGCAACCCGAGGATCCAGAAAGATCCCTGGATCCGGCCTCCGAAGAGGATCCGGACATCAAGGTGGAGCTGATCGATGGGGTATTTCACCAGCTCAGCATGGATAATGCTTTGGTCGCCATTACGACGGACTACCCCGGACTGTATCCGGCTTCCCAGGTGACTGTGACCGAGGTCCGGACACCATTGTCTCTTCCTTGCCCATTTCTGACCTTCGCGAACGACGGTGTTTTACAGGAAGCGCCTTCACGGCGGGAAGCCGATCCCGCGGCAGCTGACCAACAAAGGTCAGTCCGGACCAGCAGGCGGAAAAGGAGCACGGTACGGACTGAAATGTCGCCGCAGAGGTATAACTCGTATTTGAATTTTCAGAGCAACGCTCCTAGGAAGCGTCTGAGTGCTCATGATCTTTATTAGGAGAAAAAGCGCTCGCCGAACTGCGAGCGCGGAAGTTGCCGATCCAACCTACACCGGCCAGGCTCCAGCGCCCGGCCTGGAGGGGGAGGCAAGCGCAAGACGCGGGCTGGATCCTTCTCCAACGGAGGATACCGACAGACTGTCCGCCACCAAGTCTGAGGTGGAGAGCGCCATGAACCATAGGCGCCGCCGGACAGTATTTCGCGAAGCGTGCTTCTCCCCTGAGGCGTTGGACGCCTTTAACGCAGGGGACGCGCACCTCCGTGCCGCTCAGGATGGTTTTACCAGAGCCACGGAGCAGTATGTGAAAGACATACGGGTAAGGGAATTTATATATACCAGTAGCCCCCGAGACTTAAAGTAGTTATGTTAACTGATTTAAGGATCATTTGAAACGTAGGCTCTTACCGAGAAGAATGCCCAGCTGTCTCAGGAGCTGCAAGAATGCAAGGTCCAACTTGAGGTCGCACTTGCTGCCGCAGGAGGAGACGCAGAGACCCCTCCTGGTAACACATTTTTATTAATAAATATAAGCGTTGTGCGGCGTGCGCGCAAGTCTGATAGTGACATTGCAGGTGCCGCCGGACAAGATCCGGACAGGCAAGAATTACTGCACCAGCTAAAGGCCGGCGAGAGAGTGCTGAATAGGGTGCAGCAAGAAAGGAACCAGCTCCAAGATGCAAACGCCAAGCTCGGAGAAGAGCTGAAAGGCGCTCAAGCCGGGCTGTCCAGCTCCGTTAAGGAGAACCAGCGGCTTCGTCGCGGCATTTATAGTAAGTGCTTGAGCGGACTCTTTTGAAAAGAAGAGTTCGGCGAGGAAGTAAATTGACATAGTATGTCTTGTAGGTATACTCACAGGTCGCCCTGCGGAGGAGATGCCCATATCAACGGGTGATCAACTTCCCGAGCTGTTGCAAATGCTCGAACAAGTTCGGCAGGCAATGAGCGGCGTCGTCCAGGCTTTATGGCCAGCCATCTCCCTACCCAAGGGCCTTGGGGAGCTTGCGGAGAAGCTTCAGGGAGTGCGGCAGCGCTTCCGTTTGTGGAAGATTTCGGCTTGCCGTCAAGGTGCCAGGGAGGCCTGGGCCATGGTGAAGACGCGTTACAAGAAGGCGGATCCCAACCACATGGCCGAAGTTGGACCGGTGGGGCCCGATGGGAAGGAGATCCCTGTGAGTTTAGTGTACAACCAAGTAGAGTTGGCTGCTAAATTTTCCCAACGGGACTGTAAGTTAGACAGCCTGTTAGACGGGATTGAGGAGGAATACAATCAGTAATTTTGACGATGTATGTTTTCCTTTAAAGTGACATATGAAATGCCTTCTAGCCGGATTGTAGATCGTTTGTCTTTGCCGACCTTTTCGCTTCAACCTCGGGATCCTAGAGTCCGGAGTGTGTCCGAATACCTTTTGGTTAAAAACAACCGGGGTATGCATGGAGACCAGGCGTAGGGGTCATTAGTGCTTTATCAGACAAGTGCCCAACTAGTTATGTTATATTACATGGTTAGTAAGAAACATCTTCCAGAGAGAATAGTTCCGTTAAGGGTTCCTTTCCCTGGGAGGCATGCCCTAAAGTGCATGTACGGACTGCGAAAAAAGCAGAAAAAGCATCTGGGTGCGAATAAATGAGTAGGTAAAAAATCATCTTTTAGGTCACCGATCGAATATTCCCTTAAGAACGCTAGCTTTCGGCTTCACCCAGTCTGAGGTACACATCCGGCTGACCCGGCAGTAACAATCGCAGAGGTGCTCCCTTTACCTCCTAGCCGAACAATTGGGAACGTAGGGGTAAGCACAGGAGCCAGGCAACCCAGCTTGGCCAAAACTTAAGTCATATCGATGCATATAATGGTGAGCAAAAGGTACATGTGGAAGCTTAACACATGTGCTGGGCATAAAACCCTTATAATTTGAGCTTCTGTAAAAGAAGCCCCCAGGTATAATGAGTGCGGATGGCACATCAAGTGTATGTGAACAATGCGAAAGTAGGCCCTTAGGGGCTTTTTAGTAAAAAAGGTTATGGAGAGAGAAACAAAAGACAGCCGAAGTGTAAAAAATTTGGACGGAGGAAGGGGACGAACTCTTAGTCCGGCGCTAGGCATAGAATCTTCGGAGGCGGGCTGCGTTCCATGGGTTCGGCTCGAGTCGGTTATCCGACGCATTTCGTAGACGGTACGCCCCGCCGGTCAGGACTTGATCGATAATGAAGGGGCCCTCCCATTTGGGCTTGAGCTTGTCCTTTTTCTTGTCCGGCAGTCGTAAAACTAGTTCGCCGACGTTGTAAGTCTTGGCCCGTACTTCTCTGCTTTGATATCTTCGGGCCTACTGCTGATAGAATGCGGAACGAGCCTTGGCGACGTCGCGTTCTTCCTCCAACGCGTCCAAGCTATCCTGCCGATCCAGCTCGGCCTCTCTTTCTTCGTACATGCGCACTCGAGGTGAGTCATGAATAATGTCGCAGGGCAAGACTGCCTCTGCGCCGTAGACCATAAAGAATGGTGTGAATCCGGTAGTGCGGTTAGGCGTTGTCCGCAGCCCCCAGAGTACGGAGTCAAGCTCCTCTACCCAGTGCGTGTCAGATTTAGTAAGTGACCGCACTAGTCTGGGTTTAATGCCGCTCATTATTAGACCATTTGCTCTTTCCACTTGACCGTTGGTTTGAGGGTGATAGACAGAAGCGTAGTCGAGCTTGATGCCCATATTTTTGCACCATTACTTAACCTCATCGGCTGTGAAGTTTGTGCCGTTGTCGGTGATGATGCTGCGGGAGACTCCGTAGCGGTGTACTACCCCGGATATAAAGTCTATCACTGGTCCGGACTCTGCCGTTTTGACCAGTTTGGCCTCTATCCATTTGGTGAATTTATCCACCATGACCAATAGGTATCTTTGCTTGTGGGTTCCCCCTTTAAGGGGTCCAACCATATCAAGCCCCCAGACCGCGAACGGCCAGGTAATGGGTATAGTTTTGAGGGAGGTGGGCGGCATGTGGCTTTGATTAGCAAAGAGCTGACAACCAACGCATTTCTGGACTAAGTCCTGTGCATCTGCCCGGGCCGTCGGCCAATAAAATCCTGTATGGAATGCCTTTCCTACAAGGGCCCGGGCTGCTGCGTGGTGTCCGCCTAGTCCGGCATGGATTTCAGCCAGGAGGTTTCGCCCTTCGTCTTCGGAGATACACCTTTGAAGGACTCCGGTTGTACTTTTCTTATAAAGTTGTCCCTCATGGACCTTGTAGGCTTTGGATCGCCGGACTATGCAGCGGGCCTCGTTTTGGTCTTCGGGAAGTTCTTGTCTAAGCAAGTAGGCTAGGAATGGTTCTGTCCACGCAGCGATTACTGCCATTATGACGTGGGCTGAAGGTGTTATGTCATCGGCTGAATCACCGATTGGCGCGGTTTTTTCCGGTTTGTCACTTCCGGGCTCCTCTTCCCATAGTACGGATGGCTTGAAGAGCCGTTCCAGGAAGATATTTGGAGGGACAGCATCACGTTTTGCACCGATGTGTGCCAGCATGTCGGCCGCTTGGTTATTATCTCGGGCTATGTGATGGAATTCGAGTCCTTCAAACCGAGCTGACATTTTTAGGACAGCGTTGCGATATGCTGCCATTTTTGGATCCTTGGCATCAAAGTCTCCGTTTATTTGGGATATTGCAAGGTTTGAATCCCCGCGCACCTCTAGGCGTTGAATGCCCATGGAGACTGCCATCCGGAGACCATGTAACAGGGCCTCGTATTCGGCTGCATTTTTGGAGTCCGTGTACATTATTTGAAGTACATACTGGACTGTGTCTCCGGTTGGGGACGTCAGTACGACGCCAGCCCCCAGTCCGGCCAACATTTTAGAGCCGTCGACATGCATAGTCCAATTGGAGTATGCGCCGTACTCTTTAGGGAGTTCGGCTTCAGTCCATTTGGCGACAAAGTCAGCCAAAACTTGTGACTTTATAGCTCGCCGAGGTTTGTAAGTTATATCAAATGGTAAGAGCTCAATGGCCCATTTTGCAATCCTGCCCGTTGCGTCGCAGTTATTTATAATGTCATTGAGTGGTACTTCAGAGGCCACTGTAATCGAACACTCTTGAAAGTAGTGTCGGAGCTTCCGGGACGCCATGAACACCGCATATGCTATCTTCTGATAGTGCGGGTAACGAGACTTACAGGGGGTTAACACAGTGGATACATAATACACTGGTTTTTGAAGAGGGAATTTGTGCCCTTCTGTCTCTCGTTCGACGACGAGTACCGCGCTTACAACTTGATGTGTTGCTGTGGTGTATAACAACATTGGTTCGCCTAAATTGGGCGCAGCCAGGACCGGATTTGTTGCCAATATGGCCTTTATTTCTTCGAGTCCGGCAGTGGCAGCATCCGTCCACTCGAAGTGTTCGGTGCGCCTGAGGAGGCGATAGAGGCGCAACGCCTTTTCTCCTAGATGGGAGATAAAGCGGCTTAGAGCTGCCACGCATCCTGTTAATCTTTGTATTTGTTTGAGGTCTTTTGGAATGTCCAATTGTGACAGAGCTCGGATTTTAGCTGGGTTTGCTTCGATTCCTCTACCGGATACAATGAAGCCCAGCAGCTTTCCGGCTGGTACGCCGAAAACACATTTTTCCGGGTTCAGCTTGATGTCGTATGCTCTGAGGTTGTCGAACGTGAGCCTCAAATCGTCTACTAGAGTTTCGACGTGTTTTGTTTTGACGACTACGTCGTCTACGTATGCCTCGACTGTTTTGCCGATCTGGGTAGCCAGGCATGTTTGAATCATGTGCTGATATGTTGCCCCGGCGTTTTTAAGTCCGAAGGGCATCGTGTTGAAGCAGAATGGTCCGTAAGGAGTGATGAATGCCATTGCGGCTTGGTCTGCTTCTACCATCTTGATTTGATGGTAGCCAGAGTATGCGTCGAGGAAGCACAATGAATCGTGCCCTGCGGTAGCATCGATAATTTGGTCGATGCGGGGGAGAGGGAAGGGATCCTTTGGGCAAGCCTTATTGAGGTCTTTAAAATCGACACAGAGGCGCCAGGATTTGTCCTTCTTTGGTACCATTACCAGATTTGCTAGCCAATCCGGATGTTTGATATCTCTGATGAATCCGGCTTCCAATAGCTTGGCTAGCTCTTCTCCCATTGCCTGTCTTTTGGGTTCGGAAAATCGTCGAAGAGCCTGTTTGACTGGCTTAAATCCTTTTAGGATGTTTAGGCTGTGTTCTGCCAATCTGCGTGGGATTCCGGGCATATCCGAAGGATGCCAGGTGAAAATGTCCCAATTTTCCTGAAGGAATTCGCGCAGTGCGGCGTCTACCTCGGGGTTCAATTGTGCCCCAATGGAGGCTGTCTTTGTTTGGCCCGTTGGATGGACCTGGAATTTTATTATTTCATCTACTGGTTTGAAGGAGGCGGACTTCGATCTTTTATCGAGTATCACATTGTCCCTGTTCACCGTAGAGCGCAGCGCGGTGAGTTCTTCTGCTGCTAAGGCTTCGGATAGTGCCTCAAGGGCTAGTGGGGCTGTCTTATTTTCGGCGCGGAGTGCTATGTCCGGATCACTAGCGAGAGTTATTATTCCACCGGGCCCAGGCATTTTGAGCTTCATGTACCCGTAATGAGGTACTGCTTGAAAAATTGTGAATGCCTCTCGTCCTAATATAGTGTGATATCCGCTGCTGAACGGGGCCACTTGGAACGTGACTTCTTCCGATCTGTAATTGTCCGGCGAGCCGAACACCACATCGAGTGTGATTTTTCCGGTGCAGCGCGCTTCCCGGCTAGGGATTATTCCTCTGAAGGTTGTGCTGCTTTGCTCAATACGGCTCCAATCGATTTCCATTTTTCGCAGAGTTTCCTCGTAAATGAGGTTTAGTCCGCTGCCGCCATCCATGAGGACTTTTGTCAGTCGAAAGCCGTCCACTATGGGACTAAGCACCAGTGCGGCTGGCGCTCTGGCTGTTCGGAATTTAGGCTCGTCGCCGGTGTTGAAGGTAATAGCTGTGTCGCTCCATGGATTTGCTGTTGCCACTTGGTAGACTTCGGCGAGTCCGCGGATTGTTCGTTTTCGCATATTATTTGATGTGAAGGTCTCGAAGACTGTTGATACCGTACTGGTTTTGTTGGGGTGGTTTTCCGGGGCTAGAAGCTCCTCGCCACTTTTGGCCACCTGCCGTAATACCCAACATGCCCGAAGGCTATGTGTTGGGACGGCTCCTCCTGTACTATGCAGCTTACAGGCTTCAATGACGATTAGTCCGGCGGAATATCCCAAAATTGGTTTTCGGATGTCCGGAAACTCTCCATCGCACAGTACTTTCGTATTATGGACGCCAGATCGGTGAAGCATGTAATTTTACGACGATCGATGGCGTTCAATATTCCCTTGTCTGTGCAATTATTGCAGAAGATTGAGATTGCGTTTTGCTCTCGGCAGTCCTTTATCATGTCCATAACCAGGAGGAATCTGGCCCAGTAGTGATGTACTGTTTCAGCGGGCTCTTGCCGTATAAGAGATAGACCGCATATGTCTGGGCGGGTGGGTGGACTAAAATCCGGATCCCTGCCCATCTTGGGGCTTAAAGGCCGAGAAGTCTCCGAATTCGGAAGCTTGGGTTGCTGGATACGATCCAGCGAGTCCGGAGCGATGCATGATTTTATGTTCAATGCTCGGTCGAAGTCCGTCCCTCCGTGGAAATCCGGCATGGAGGGTTCGGGAATCCGGACGTGAATAGTTTTCAATACAGGCGAAGAGTTGCCGTATTGCTCCTCTACCACTGCGACGTGGTGGGTGGCCTGGGGAGAGTTAATCTCTCTCAGATCGGTTTTAAGCCCAATCTGGTTGTAGTCTGTAGCGACTCCCAGGGCGGTGATGCGATCCAAGAGCTCGTTAACAGACGAGAACTCTATTGGATCCAACTGTTCGGCCGCTTTCGAGCTGACGCGAAGATTGCTTCCGACGACTTGAGAAGTCTTTGTCGAAGCGTGGGCCGGACAGGCGGTCATAAGAAAACCACCTAGCCGGATAGTTTTGCCGGCGGCCAAGGCCCCTTCGGCGAAAACACCGTCTTTGAAGACGGGTGGAGGCATCCTACCTATCGGTGACGACACAGAGGAACTCTCAATGAAAGCACCAATGTCGGTGTCAAAACCGGCGGATCTCGGGTAGGGGGTCCCGAACTGTGCGTCTAGGTGGATGGTAACAGGAGACGAGGGACACGATGTTTTTACCCAGGTTCGGGCCCTCTCGATGGAGGTAAAACCCTACGTCCTGCTTGATTAATATTGATGATATGGGTAGTACAAGAGTGGATCTACCACGAGATCAAGGAGGCTAAACCCTAAAGCTAGCCTATGGTATGATTGTTGTAATGTATGTTGTGTCCTACGGACTAAAGCTCTCCGGTTTATATAGACACCGGAGGAGGCTAGGGTTACACAGAGTCGGTTACAATGGTAGGAGATCTACATATCCGTATTGCCAAGCTTGCCTTCCACGCCAAGGAAAGTCCCATCCGGACACGGGACGGAGTCTTCAATCTTGTATCTTCGTAGTCTTGGAGTCCGGCGGACGATGATAGTCCGGCTGTCCGGACACCCCCTAGTCCAGGACTCCCTCAGCCACCCTAAGAGAATCGAGCAAGATTCTTAGAGAAATGATATTGATGTACCTAGTTCTTCAAGAAAGAAGAAAAAGAAGAATGATAGGACTTTGCGAACTTCTAGTGAACCTATTGCTGAACCACCTGAGAATCCAAATGATATCTCTATGTCTGATGCCGAAACACAATATGGTAATGAACATGAACCTAGTGAAAATGTTAATGATAATGTTCATGATAATGCTCAACCTAGTAATGATAATGATGTAGAAGTTGAACCTGTTGTTGATCTTGATAACCCACAATCAAAGAATCAACGTTATGATAAAAGAGACTTCGTTGCTAGGAAACATGGTAAAGAAAGGGAACCATGGGTTCAGAAACCCATGCCTTTTCCTCCAAAACCATCCAAGAAAAAGGATGATGAGGATTTTGAGCGCTTTGCTCAAACGATTAGACCTATCTTTTTGCGTATGTGATTAACTGATGTGCTCAAAACAAATCCTTCTGCTAAGTATATGAAGGATATTAGTACTAATAAAAGAAAGATACCTGAAGCTGAAATTTCCACCATGCTTGCTAATTATACTTTTAAGTGTGGAATACCAAAGAAACTTGGAGATCCCGGAGTACCTACTATACCATGCTCCATTAAGAGAAATTATGTTAAAACTGCTTTATGTGATCTTGGAGCCGGTGTTAGTGTTATGCTTCTCTCTTTATATCGTAGACTTGACTTGAATAAGTTGACACCTACTGAAATATCTTTGCAAATGGCTGATAAATCAACTGTTATACTTGTCGGTATTTGTGAGGATGTGCCTGTTGTGGTTGCAAACGTCACTATTTTAACGAACTTTGTTATTCTTGATATTCCCGAGGATGATAGTATGTCTATTATTCTTGGAAGACCTTTTCTTAATCCTGTAGGGGCTGTTTTTGGTTGCAACAAAGGCAATGTCACTTCTCATGTTAATGGCAATGAGCACACGGTACACTTTCCAAGGAAACAACCTCAAGTTTATAGTATTAACTCTATTGGAAAAATTCCATCGATTATATTTGGAGGTTTTGAATTTCCTCTCCCTACTGTCAAGAAAAAGTATGATATATTTATTATTGGGGATGCCCATATCCCCGTTGAGGTAACTTAGTGTTATTCGAAATTTTTCCGGTTCCGTGATTATTCGGAATGAGTTTGTTAACAAGACTTGATCAACCTTGTTAGTGGGTTCATTTTGATGATCACGAGATGGATGAAACTAGAAGCACAACCTTTTGTACCCTCTTTATATTTTCTGTTATTTAGTAGAAATAAAGTAAAATAGTATTTTTCTTCTGTCTGTTTCCCGACTTATCCATGCAATATAAAAATATCCCGAAAATAAAAGTCCTCAGAATGCCATGCCATATTAATATGATTTTTTCGGGAATATTTGAGGATTTACTGTGCAAAAATCACCGTGGGGGGAGCTGCCACCTGGTCACGAGGGTGGAGGGCGCGCCCTACCCCCTGGGCGCGCCCCCTGCCTCGTGGGCCCACGATGGCCCTCCTTCACTTATCCCTGCACCCATCTTCTTTCTCTGCCTCACACAAACACGAAAAACCAACTCAAGCACGAGTTCCAGCCCCTATTGTTGTGATTTTCAATCTCGTTGCTCAAAGCACCTCTCGCAAAACTGCTTGGGGAGATTGTTCCTTGGTATGTGACTCCTCCATTGATCCAGTTAGTTTTCGTTCTAGTGCTCTATTCATTGCAAATTTATGCTGGATAGGTGACCATGTTCTTGAGCTTGCATGTCAAATTCATATGGTCCCAGGTAGTTCTAATGCTTGATTTAGGCTCTAGGCACTCGTGGGAGTAGTTGCTATCAATTTTATTGAAGTTGGTTCACTTTTATTTGAAGTTACTAAAAATTTCAGAATTTTTTAGAGGAAACAATATGTTTAGGAGGATGTTCCAAGGTGGTCCTTCAAGGAAGCAAGGTCCCAGGCTTGCAATGCGTGATGCTGACGAGGAACCACCAAGAGACGCTCCTGTGAGGCCCTGTGAATGGCCTTCGGAAAATTTTATGAATCAAGCGGGAATCAAAGAAGAATTTAGCACATATTTGCGTAACGCCGGTCTTGAGGACTTTGAAGCTGACAAATGCCCCCAATATCATGATCTCACAAGTTCATTTGTGAGGAGGTTTGAGTTTTTATCTTCACGTAATTCTCCTTCAGTCATGTTTGACCTATATGACAAATCTTATACCATGGACTTAGAGGATTTCACTTCTGCTTGCAAACTTCCATCATGGGGTAGTGTCAGGGATCCCCCTAAATCTGAATATAGAGACTTTCTTGCTAAAATAACTGTGGGGGAATCTAGAGATATAACACAAGCCACTTTAGGGAGCGTTCACTTTCCTGCTTTACATTATTTTGCTCTCTTTATAGGTAGATGCATTAATGCTAAGGATGAAGCATGTCACATGTGTGCCCCTGATCTCAGCATTCTCAGAAGTGCTGTGTTAGGAGACCAATCTAATCATATGGGAGCCATCGTAGCTCGGAGGTTGCATCATAACAGATATAACGGAGATTTCTTTGGAGGAATTTATGCAACCCACTTAGCTAATTTTCTTGAGATAGACATTCGTGAGGGTGATATGGAGTTACCCCCTACCTATTTAGATTTTGTTTCTATGGTTTCCCACCAGTTTATCGAGAGGACTGAACCACCTCTCTAGTATCGACTAATCTTTAACAAACGGCATATAGTCCATATTACTCTTCCTGCTCCTGCCTTCTTTGATTCTCGGACAAAAGGAAGATATATTATTACCAGAGAGGAGGCAGATGAGTACGAGAAGAGAGCGGAGGCTGCTCGACGCCATGTTGTAGCTCAGGAGGCGATAGCCGCTGCATCGCAGTACGACCCCAGTTTCACCTACGGGTATCCGCCAGGCTATCCCTGGCAATAGACCAACTTAGGCCAAAAGCCTAAGCTTGGGGGAGTACGTATTTCCCACCGACATTACATTCATGTTCACACACACTCATTGCTAGATGTCGGTGTTCATACTCTTTCACTGTAATATCCATGCTAGATTACTTTCTTTTTCCTGCCTTCTTCTTCTTGTGTGTTTAATAAACCTTAAGAAAAACAAAAAAAAATAGTAGTAGTTTATTTCTTTGCTGTAGCATGCCACTACTTTTACCGCAAGCTAGTAGCATGCCACTACATCCCTGTGTCATAACCGCCCTTATGTAAGATATTGGCGAGTTTGTAATAAGATTGTTGAGCAGCCTCAGCTCAACCCTGTAATATATTTAATGCTACTGGCCCTCTGTTCATCATGTTTTTGTCTACCAGTGAGGATGACTTTTCCTATACTGGGATTTAAAGATCAATTTTCTCAATGATCATTTTATTGAAAAACCGGTCGTGACATGTTTCAGGTGAAGAAGCTGGATTTTACGTTTGTCCGCCTTTATGCCTTGCACATGAACTACATCATTGGGGTTGAGCAGATACGTTTTATCTGTGTCGCTGACCCGTACTACATGCACGAGGGCTTCTTGGGAGTCTGTGCACAGCATCGTGAATACGCGAGGGATTACATCGTCAGTTTCATGCTCGCCAATAAGGACAAGGAGGCGATTCTCGTGCCTTCCGTATAAGTCATCCGCGCTGCTATCCTTCCTTCGATTTCAATAATTCATTTGCACGGTGGAGGCTAATTAATTTGAGGTGTACTTATTTTGCGCAGGGGCGGGCGCGCCGTCCTCATCATCCTCTACCCCCGATTCTCCCACGCTCTTTACTTGGACCCGTCGAAGAACATTCACAAAAAGGATTACACCCACATCAAAGATGTTCTCGATAGTGCTATGTTTTACTACCAAGCAAGGGGTGGAGAGGTTAGGGACAAGAAGAGAAGGGGCGGCAGGGCCGCCTTCAGCCATAAGACCGACTTCTGCTGCATCCAGCAACCGAACGATTCTCTTAATGATGAATTCTATGTCCTACACCACATGCTGGAGTACAGACGGGATCACCAGAACCTTCACAAGGCACCTAGATCTGGCGATGCCCATATTCTGCAATGGGCAAAGGACATAGAAGATATCGAGGATCATCGACTTCGAGCTGAGTTCTATAACATCCAGCGCGAACTTGCCCAAATCATCATGAATGAGGTCGTCGGAAAAATAGGGATGTTCCATGCAGAAGGACAAATGTCGCGGGAAGACGTCCGAACATGGATAGCCTCTCAGCGTCTCGACATGAAGCCTTTCACTAAGCTCGATGACTATCCCCCTGACATGGATGGATGGCACGACATGATGGAGTGATTGTCGATATATGACAATGTGTCTGTTTAGTCCATACTTTCTTTTATGACAAAACTTTGAGTTATGCATGGTGAAACTTTATTTGTGATGTAATTAAATCGTCCTCCTCCTCGACTAGCGAAAATCACTCTAGTTAGGTCACTTTGGGTACGATGAACTTTGTTATTTATGCTTATGATATGTTGTTTCTATTTTTGCCAAATCTGTCTATTTCTGTTGCTCAACTATATATGTTGCATATCATCGACTCATGTGATGATGCAGGTGCATAGATCATAGATGGCGAAGAAGTGCTACGCCAGGAGTATATATACAACAAGTGGCAGGAGTGTCAGGCCCAGGTGTACCGATTTTCGGTTTACGAGCGACACGTAGTACTTAGTTTAGGTTCACGCTAATGCGAGAGAGGGATACGAACTCATGTACTCAAAGTGATAGCTATTCTCGCGTATATCATTGTTTAGATGGATGACGATGTATTTGCAAGTAATCGAGACTTGTATCGCTATTTTTGAGATTGATGACGAGAGACCACTTTGTGTTGGATGATGATTATGATGATGACATGATTTGATGAGACTAATTGTATGTATATGCTATGATTACATTTGTATGTGGATGATATGCTAAAGATTATTGTATAAAAAGTATTCAATTACAAAACAAATAAAAAACAAATATGCAGGAAAAAAAACTAATAAAACTAGTAGTAGCGAGGGGGGGGGGGGAATTTAGCAGTAGCGCCGACTTACCAGTAGCGCTTCCTGCTAAACAGCGCTGCAGATAATATCAGTAGCGCCCTTTTCCAAAGAGCGCTACAGCTATTCATCAGTAGCAGTAGCGTGGGTCAACAGGCGCTACTGCTATACATTAGCTGTAGCGCCTTATTAGTAGCGCCGGCACCCGCGCTACTGAGAGGGTCAAAACCCGCGCTGCTGCTAGGCTTTTCCCTAGTAGTGCGCAACTCTGAAGATTGGGACCTCGACGAAGGTAAGGAGTCAGGTAGGACACCTAAGTTTGATTGTGTTAAATCTTTTATGGATACCGATATTTTCCGTAAGTTTAGCACTAAATATGGACTTGACTCTGAAATAGTAGCTTCTTTCTGTGAATCTTTTGCTACTTATGTTGATCTCCCCAAGGAGAAGTGGTTTAAATATCATCCTCCTATAGAAGTAAAAGTAGTTGCACCTATTAAATTTGACGAAAAGATTGTCACTTATAATGATCCTATTGTTCCCACTTCTTATGTTGAGAAACCACCTTTCCCTGTTAGAATGAAGGATCATGCTAAAGCTTCAACTGTTGTTCGTAAAAGCAATAATAGAACTTATACACCTCCTGAGCAAGTCAAAGTAGAACCTAATATTTCTATTGTTAAAGATCTCTTGTCTGACAATATTGATGGGCATGTTATTCAATTCTGTGGTGAAACTGCCAGAATTGCTAAACCCTGTGATAAAGATAAACATAGACCTGTGGTAGGCGTGCCTGTTATTTCTGTTAAAATAGGAGATCATTGTTATCATGGCTTATGTGATATGTGTGCTAATGCTAGTGTTATACCCATTGACTTATACAAAGAAATTATGCATGATATTGCACCTGCTGAGTTAGAAGATATTGATGTTACAATTAAACTGGCCAATAGAGATACTATTTCTCCTGTGGAAATTGTTAGAGATGTTGAAGTCTTGTGTGGGAAAACCAAATATCCCGCTGATTTTCTTGTTCTTGGTTCTCCACAAGATAGCTTTTGTCCCATTATATTTGGTAGGCCCTTCTTGAATACTGTTAATGCTAAGATAGACTACGAAAAGAATGTTGTTACTATTGGCTTGGATGATATGGTTCATGAGTTTAATTTCTCTAAATTTAGTAAGCAACATCGTGAGGAGGAATTGCCTAGTAAGGATGAAATTATTGGTCTTGCTTCCATTGCCGTACCTCCTAGTGATCCTTTAGAACAATATTTGCTAGACCATGAAAATGATATGTTCATGAATGAAAGAAGGGAAATAGATGAAGTATTCTTTAAACAGGAACCTATTCTGCAACACAATTTGCCTGTTGAAATCCTAGGGGATCCCCCCTCCACCCAAGGGTAATCCCGTGTTTGAGCTTAAACCATTGCCTGATAATCTTAAATATGCTTATCTTGATGAAAAGAAAATATATCCTGTCATTATTAGTGCTAACCTTTCAGAGCATGAAGAAGAAAGATTATTGAAAACTCTGAAGAAGCACTGTGCAGCTATTGGATATACACTTGATGATCTTAAGGGCATTAGTCCCACTCTATGTCAACATAAAATAAATTTGGAAGCGGATGCCAAACTAGTTTGTGATCCTCAACGACGTTTGAATCCTAAAATGAAAGAAGTGGTAAGAAAAGAAATACTCAAGCTTCTAGAGGCAGGTATAATTTATCCCGTTGTTGATAGTCAGTGGGTAAGTCCTACCCATTGTGTCCCTAAGAAGGGAGGTATTACTTTTGTCCCTAATGATAAAGATGAATTGATCCCTCAAAGAATTATCACAGGTTATAGGATGGTAATTGATTTCCGCAAATTAAATAAAGCTACTAAGAAAGATCATTACCCCTTACCTTTTATTGATCAAATGCTAGAAAGATTATGCAAACATACACATTATTGCTTTCTAGATGGTTATTCTGGTTTCTCTCAAATACCTGTGTCAGCTAAGGATCAATCAAAGACTACTTTTACATGCCCTTTTGGTACTTTTGCTTATAGACGTATGCCTTTTGGTTTATGTAATGCACCTGCTACCTTTCAAAGATGCATGATGGCTATATTCTCTGACTTCTGTGAAAACATTTGTGAGGTTTTCATGGACGATTTTTCCGTCTATGGTTCCTCTTTTGATGATTGCTTAAGCAATCTTGATCGAGTTTTGCAGAGATGTGAAGAAACTAATCTTGCCTTGAATTGGGAAAAGTGCCACTTTATGGTTAATGAAGGTATTGTCTTGGGGCACAAAGTTTCTGAAAGAGGTATTGAAGTTGATAAGGCCAAGGTTGATGCTATTGAAAAGATGCCATGTCCCAAGGACATTAAAGGTATAAGAAGTTTCCTTGGTCACACCGGATTTTATAGGAGGTTCATTAAGGACTTCTCAAAAATCTCTCGGCCTCTGACTAATTTAATAAAAAAAGATGTACCGTTTGTCTTTGATGATGATTGTGTAGAAGCATTTGAAATACTTAAGAAAGCATTAGTCTCTGCACCTGTTGTTCATCCACCTGATTGGAATTTACCCTTTGAAATTATGTGTGATGCTAGTGATTATGCTGTAGGTGCTGTTCTAGGGCAAAGAGTTGATAAGAAATTGAATGTTATCCATTATGCTAGTAAGACTCTAGACAATGCTCAAAGAAACTATGCTACTACCGAAAAGGAACTTTTAGCAGTTGTATTTGCTTGTGATAAATTCAGACCCTATATTGTTGATTCTAAAGTAACTATTCACACTGATCATGCTGCTATTAAATATCTTATGGAAAATAAGGATGAAAAACATAGACTCATTAGATGGGTTCTCTTGCTGCAAGAATTTGATTTGCATATTGTTGATAGAAAAGGAGTTGAGAACCCCGTTGCAGATAACTTATCTAGGTTAGAGAATGTTCTTGATGACCCACTACCTATTGATGATAGCTTCCCTGATGAGCAATTAAATGTCATAACCACTTCTCGTAGCACTCCATGGTATGCTGATTATGCTAATTATATTGTTGCTAAATTTATACCACCTAGCTTCACATACCAACAAAAGAAAAGGTTTTTCTATGACTTGCGACATTACTTTTGGGATGTTCCACATCTTTATAAAGAAGGAGTAGATGGTGTCATTAGACGTTGTGTACCTGAGCATGAACAGGAACAGATCTTACGCAAGTGTCACTCCAAAGCTTATGGAGGACACCATGCTGGAGATAGAACTGCACATAAGGTATTGCAATCTGGTTTTTATTGGCCTACTCTCTTCAAGGATGCTCGTAAGTTTGTTTTGTCTTGCGATGAATGTCAAACAATTGGTAATATTAGTAGACGTCAAGAAATGCCTATGAATTATTCACTTGTTATTGAACCATTTGATGTTTGGGGCTTTGATTATATGGGACCTTTTCCTGCCTCTAATGGATACACATATATTTTAGTTGCTGTTGATTACGTTACTAAGTGGGTAGAAGCTATTCCAACTAGTAGTGCTGATCATAACACTTCTATTAAAATGCTTAAGGAAGATATTTTTCCGAGGTTTGGAGTCCCCAGATATTTAATGACTGATGGTGGTTCACACTTTATTCATGGTGCTTTCCGTAAGATGCTTGCTAAATATGACGTTAATCATAGGATTCCATCTCCTTATCACCCGCAGTCTAGTGGTCAAGTAGAGTTGAGCAATAGAGAGCTCAAGTTAATTTTGCAAAAGACTGTTAATATGTCTAGAAAGAATTGGTCCAAGAAACTTGATGATGCATTATGGGCCTATAGAACTGCATATAAAAATCGTATGGGTATGTCTCCGTATAAAATGGTCTATGGAAAAGCTTGTCACTTACCTCTCGAACTAGAACATAAGGCATATTGGGCTATTAAAGAGCTCAACTATGATTTCAAACTTGCCGGTGAGAAGAGGTTATTTGATATTAGCTCACTTGATGAATGGAGAACCCAAGCTTATGAAAATGCCAAGTTGTTTAAAGAAAAAGTTAAAAGATGGCATGACAAAAGGATACAAAAGCGTGAGTTTAATGTAGGTGATTATGTATTGCTATACAACTCTCATTTAAGATTTTTTGCAGGAAAACTTCTCTCTAAATGGGAAGGTCCCTACGTTATTGAAGAGGTCTATCGTTCCGGTGCCATAAAAATCAACAACTTCGCAGGCACAAACCCGAAGGTGGTAAACGGTCAAAGAATCAAACATTATATCTCAGGTAATCCTGTAAATGTTGAAACCAATATTACTGAAACCGTAACCCTGGAGGAATACATAAAGGACACTTTCCAGAACGTTCCAGACTCCAAAAAGGAATAGGTATGTGGTACGGTAAGTAAACCGACTCCAAAACAATTTTTAAGGCAATATTTCTCCATTTTGGAATATTTAGAAAAATAGAAAAATAAGTAGCAATCCGGGGAGGACACGAGGCCTCCACGAGGGTGGAGGGCACGCCCTACCCCCTGGGCGCGCCCCCTACCTCGTGAGCACCTCGTGTGCCCTCCGGACTCCATTTCCTTGCACGATACGTATTTTGGTCGGTAAAAATTCATTATATATACTCCCGAAGGTTTTAACTCTCGTACCACGCAAATCTCCCCTGTTCTTGTTTCGAGTTGTTTTTCTGACAGGTCTAGATCATCATGACGGCCCCAAGTGCTTCCAAGGATAAGTTCTTCGAGAAGGTGATCAACCCTTACCTCGCGGAGGTGCTGCGACACCCTCAAACCATTGAGATGCGTGATGGGTTGCTGCACATCCACGATGTTGAGGGACCAAAGGGAACCGGAAGCATGGAGTCGAGGCTCGAAGCAATGGAGCAACAAGTTTTCAAATGCCAGGGGATGGTGGAGCGTGGAATCAACGCTAGCCACAAGATGCTCACGGAGTTCCATAATTGTTAGAGGAATTACTAGGGAACGGTCTAGGATTAAAGTTTCCTCTATAAGCATTGTTACCAAAATTATTCCTACCAACAAAATTCACATCCATAGATTCATTGTTATTCTCGATCAAAGTAGACAAAGGCATATCATTGGGATCAATAGGAGCACTCTTCGTAGCAAACAATTTCATTAGTTCAACCAACTTTCAAATCAAAACATTAATTTCTCCTATAGCATGCACTTTTTTACTAGTAGATCTTTCGGTGTGCCATTGAGAATAATTAGCCATAATATTATCAAGGAGTTTAGTAGATTTTCCTAAGGTGATTTCCATAAAAGTGCCTCCCGCGGCCGAATCTAAAAGATTTCTAGAAGCAAAATTCAATCCGGCATAAAGTTTTGTATAATCATCCATAAGTTCAAACCATGAGTAGGGCAATTGTGAATCATTAATTTCATTCTTTCCCAAGATTGGGCAACATGCTCATGATCAAGTTGTTTAAAATTCATAATATCGTTTCTAAGAGAGATGATCTTAGCGGGAGGAAAATACTTAGAGATAAAGGCATCTTTGCACTTATTCCATGAATCGGTACTATTTTTGGGCAAAGATGAAAACAAAACTTTAGCACGATCTCTAAGTGAAAACGGAAATAACTTCAATTTAAGAATATCATTATCTGTATCTTTCTTCTTTTGCATCTCACACAAATCAACAAAGTTGTTTAGATGGGTAGCGGCATCTTCACTAGGAAGGCCGGAGAATTGATCTTTCATAACAAGATTCAGCAAAGCAGCATTGATTTCACAAGATTCAACATCATTCATAGGAGCAATCGGAGTGCTAAGGAAATCATTATTATTGGTATTGGAAAGGTCAGACAATTTGGTATTATCTTCCACCATCGCGACAAGCAATCCAACACATAAGCAAACAAAAATGCAAGCGAAAGAGAGAGGAGATTGGGAAAGAGAGGGCGAATAAAACGGCAAGGGTGAAGTGGGGGAGAGGAAAACGAGAGGCAAATGGCAAATAATGTAATGCGAGGGAGATGAGTTTGTGATGGGTACTTGGTATGTCTTGACTTGACCGAAGACCTCCCCGGCAACGGCGCCAGAAATCCTTCTTGCTATGTCTTGAGCTTGCGTTGGTTTTCCTTGAAGAGGAAAGGGTGATGCAGCAAAGTAGCGTAAGTATTTCCCTCAGTTTTTGAGAACCAAGGTATCAATCCAGTAGGAGGCTCCTCAAAAGTCCCACGCACCTACACAAACAAACAAGAACCTCGCGACCAACGCAATAAAGGGGTTGTCAATCCCTTCACGGCCACTTGCGAAAGTGAGATCTGATAGAGATAGTATGCTAAGATAAATATTTTTGGTATTTTTATGATAGATTGGAAAAGTAAAGATGCAAATAAAAGTAGATGACTTATATGATAAAAGATAGAGCCGGGGGCCATAGGTTTCACTAGCGGCTTCTCTCAAGATAGCGCAAGTATTACGGTGGGTGAACAAATTACTGTCGAGCAGTTGATAGTAAAGCGAATAGTTATGAGATTATCTAGGCATGATCATGTATATAGGCATCACGCCCATGACAAGTAGACCGACTCCTGCATGCATCTACTACTATTACTCCACACATCGACCGACTCCTGCCTGCATCTAGAGTATTAAGTCCATAAAGAACAGAGTAACGCATTAAGAAAGATGACATGATGTAGAGGGATAAACTCATGCAATATAATATAAACCCCATCTTTTTATCCTCGATGGAAACAATACAATACGTGCCTTGCTACCCCTGCTGTCACTGGGAAAGGACACCGCAATATTGAACCCAAAGCTAAGCACTTCTCTCATTGCAAGAAAGATCAATCTAGTAGGCCAAACCAAACTGATAATTTTAAGAGACTTGCAAAGATAACTTAATCACACATAAAAGAATTCAGAGGAGATTCAAATATTTCTCATACATAAACTTGATCATAAACCCACAATTCATCGGATCTCGACAAACACACCGCAAAAAGAGTTACATCGAATAGATCTCCAAGAAGATCAAGGAGAACTTTGTATTAATATTCAAAGAGAGAGAAGAAGCCATCTAGCTAATAACTATGGACCCGAAGGCCTGTGGTAAACTACTCACAACTCATCGGAGAGGCTATGGTGTTGATGTAAAAGCCCTCCATGGTTGATTCCCACTTCGGCGAGCGCCGACGAAGGCTCCAAGATGGGATCTCACGGATACAGAAGGTTGCGGTGGTGGAAATAGTTTTTTGTGGTGCTCCTGGATGTTTTCATGGTACATGGGTATATATAGGAGGAATAAGTAAGTCGATGAACGCTCGAGGGGCCCACGAGGGTGGGGGTGCACCTAGCCCTAGGGGGCGCGTCGGGCACCCTCGTGGCAGCCTCCTCTATTGCTTGATGTCCACTCCAAGTCCCCTGGATCACGTTTGTTCCAAAAAGATCGCTCCCGAAGATTTCATTCCGTTTGGACTCCGTTTGATACTCCTTTCCTTCGAAACACTGAAATAGGCAAAAAGACAGCAATTCGGGATGGGCCTCCGGTTAGTAGGTTAGTCCCAAAAATATTATAAAGTGTAAAGTAAAGCCCATAAATATCCAAAATGTGTAATATAATAGCATGGAACAATCAAAAATTATAGATACATTGGAGACATATCATCCAACCGCTCGATATTTCCTACATATTCTAGCACAAGTCATGCCAAAATTCACGGAAAATTCCGGCATGACCTTTGCTAAAACAGGACATATCGAGCTCCTGAAATTTGCCGGAATGGAAATTAACCAACACTCCGGCAAAACATAGGCCACTCGAAGGTGTAACCTGCAAACATGACCGGCCACTTGGGCAAGCACATATCCTATTTGAGCAAAACAAGATATACATGTTTTTATCTACATCATATCTTATAGGACTCATGTTGACATGGAGATTTGCTGGTCTCACCTCAAGGGCAGAGGGGGTTAGTGACGGGGACGATGGCGGGGATGATGGAGGGGCTCCTTGATTTCTGCAAAAAGAAAAACCCTATAAGTTATCACTAATACATCCCCAGTAGTATCATACATATAACATCACTAATGCAACTAAAACCCTAGTGAACGACAGGTATCGACGATGAGGATGCGGGATAGGCATCATCGACGTTGATGCGGGAATAATTGCTTAAACTAAAAAATAACAACAAACGTGACATGTTCAACTAGTTCTTACTAAAAAAAACTTAATATAAATAAAAATAAACTAGTTATTTCTAACAATAAACTACTTCAACTAGTTATGTTAATTTTCTTACTAAAAATACATTAGTTCTATTAATTGAACTAGTTCTTACTAAAAATAAACTAGTTCAACTAGTTTTATTAATTTACTTACTAATTATTTTAAACACTTACTAAAAATAGTAAAAAAATACATTATACAATAGTAAAAAACAGAAGAAAAAAAGAGATGGAGGGAGGAGGGGAAGGGAGGAGGAAGGAGAGAGGAGGGGGAGGAGGCCGGTGGGATCGG
>NC_041381.1:704792207-704797821 GCF_002162155.2 Triticum dicoccoides
GGAGGAGGGAGGGGGCGGTCGGAGGAGGAGGAGGGAGGGGCGGTGGGAGGAGGGCGGCCGGAGGAGGAGGGGGAGGAGGGAGGGGAGGAGGGAGTACCTCAGTGGAGGAGCAGCGCGGCTACGGCGGACGACGGGTTCGGCGCGGGCGAGAGCGAGTGAGAGGGAGACTGAGTGAGAGGGTCAACCGCTCCAGGATAAGGTAAGTAAGTAGTAGTGTGTTTTAGAGATACGCGCTACTGCTACGGGATGTAGCAGTAGCGCTGGTTACGGGTACGCGCTACTGCTAAGTGGGGCTAGCCATCTGCGCCCAGTACAAACATAGCAGTAGCGCGCTTTCCTAGAACGCGCTTCTGCTAAAGTAGTAGCAGTAGCGCGGTCCATTTAAACACGCTACTACTAAGTAGCAGTAGCGCCCAATTTTGTCCAGCGCTACTGCTAAGATGTTGTGTGTAAGGTTTTCCCTACTAGTGCCCTCTCATCCTGCTCGGACGTCGGCTCGACGGGGAGGTCGAGGTCTTCGGCATTATCCGGAGTCTCATTATCTCTGGTGCCGGTATTGCTATCCTTTGCCCGACGAGATCGTGAGCGGCGCTGCTGACGTTGGCGCTTTGGTGGTTCATTGACAGGTTTGTCCTCATCGGGATTCTGATTATCCTCGTCGTCCTTTTTATCATGAGTGTCCACCATGTATACATCATAGGTTGAAGTGGCCATCCAACGCCTTGTGATGGGTGGGGCCGGACTTATTTCGGCGTCGGCTTCGTCGTCCATACCGTTGATGTCTTCAGACGCGTAGTCTAGCATGTCAGTTAAATCCTCAACAGTGGCTATTAAGTGGGTGGTGGGTGGGGCATAAAATTCCCAGCTCTTAGCCCCCAGCTTGAGCTGGGTATAGTTCGGAGGTAAAGGGTCCGTAATGGCGAGAGATTGCATTAATCCCAGTGCTTCATCTAAGAGCAAAAGCTGGACTGGAAACGGCAGATCTACAGGGCTGAGTTCGGCATGAGATACCTGATCGGGCCCGATGAGTGCAGACCTCGGCAGTTCGGAGTTATCATCCAGAGGCAGGTCCAAGACTGCATCTGGGTCTCCGGTCAGGAGCTCCATGAAAGGAGTGAGTCTGGCAGGGCTGACGCTCCCGTCTTCGGATGATACGATCCACTCCGGGTCTAAGGCCGAGGCAGGTGTGTTTGTTCACCCCTGGACAGGATCTAACAGGGGATCCGAAGAGCCTTCTTCATGGGGGCACAGAGCAGCAGTCAAGGCCGCAAACCCCTCAAAGATTAGATCTCCTAGGATGTCAACGACATAGTTCAGGTTTCCAAACCTGATCTGGTGGCCGTGGGCATAACTGTCGACCTGCTCAAGGTGGCCGGTCGAGTTGGCATGAAGCACGAAGCCGCCAAACACAAAGACTTGTCCGAGGAGAAAGGTTTCCTTGGACGCAGCGTCATCATCGATGAAGATGCAAGACATCGATCCTCTTGTTGGCGATACAACGGAGCTCTCAATGAAAGCACCAATGTCGGTGTTAAAACCGGCAGATCTCGGGTAGGGGGCCCCAAGCTGTACATCTAAGGATTGATGGTAACAATGGACAAAGGACACAATGTTTACCCAGGTTTGGCCCTCTTAATGGAGGTAAAACCCTCCTCCTACTTGATTATATTCGAAGGGTATAGGGGTTACAAGAGTTGATCTACCACGAGATCGTAATGGCTAGCTTGGTTAGCCTAGTAATGTTATGATCCTGCCTTCGGTCTAAAACCCTCCGGTTTATATAGACACCCGGAGGGGCTTAGGGTTGTACAAAGTCGGTTTAACAGAAAGGATTCAGTATATCTGGACACCTAAACTTGCCGTTCACACATACGGGAGCCCTATCCAGATGCAAGAAGTGGTCTTCTTCCTTGTATCTTGACGGCCCATTAGTCCGGCCCATATCCAATAGACCGGACGCCTGAGGACCCCTTAATCCAGGACTCCCTCAAGGGGGGGACTGGCTGAGCACAAGACACCAGGGCATGCCCCCTTCCCGTCTGGCACGTCCTAGTGGGTTGTGCCCACGTCGTGTCCCCATAGACCCTAATTCCAACTCCATAAATACCTATTTTTGGAGAAAAAATGAGGGAGGAAGTTTTATCGCGTTTCACGATACAAAGCCGCCACCACCTCCTGTTCTTCATCGGGAGGCCATATCTGGAGGCCGTTCGAGGCTCCGGAGAGGGGAATCTTCGGTCTTCGTCATCGCCAACCCTCCAGCACCAATTCCATGACGCTCCCCATCGGGAGTGAGTAATTCCTTCGTAGACTCACTGGTTGGTTAGATGTTGGATGAGATTCATCATGTAATTGAGTTAGTTTTGTAAGGGCTTGATCCCTAGTATCCACTATGTTCTGAGATAAAAGCATCTTCGCACTTATTCAATGAATCAATACTATTTTTGGGCAAAGATGAAAACCAAACTTTAGCACAATCTCTAAGTGAAAGCGGAAATAACTTCAATTTAACAACATCATTATCCGTATATTTCTTCTTTTGCACCTCACACAAATCAACAAAGTTGTTTAGATGGGTAGCGACATCTTCACTAGGAAGGTCGGAGAATTGATCTTTCATAACAAGACAAGATTCAGCAAAATAGCATTGATTTCACAAGATTCAACATCATTCATAGGAGCAATCGGAGTGCTAAGGAAATCATTATTATTGGTATTGGAAAAGTCAGACAATTTGGTATTATATTGCACCATCGCGACAAGCAATCCAACACACAAGCAAACAAAAAGGCAAGCGAAAGAGAGAGGAGATTGGGAAAGAGAGGGCGAATAAAACGGCAAGGGTGAAGTGGGGGAGAGGAAAACGAGAGGAAAATGGCAAATAATGTAATGCGAGGGAGATGAGTTTGTGATGGGTACTTGGTATGTCTTGACTTGAGCGAAGACCTCCCCGGCAACAGCGTCAGAAATCCTTCTTGCTATGTCTTGAGATTGTGTTGGTTTTCTTTGAAGAGGAAAGGGTGATGTAGCAAAGTAGCGTAAGTATTTCCCTCAGTTTTTGAGAACCAAGGTATCAATCCAGTAGGAGGCTCCTCAAAAGTCCCACACACCTACACAAACAAACAAGAACCTCGCGACCAAGGCAATAAAGGGGTTGTCAATCCCTTCACGGCCACTTGCGAAAGTGAGATCTGATAGAGATAATATGCTAAGATAAATATTTTTGGTATTTTTATGATAGATTGGAAAAGTAAAGATGCAAATAAAAGTAGATGACTTATATGATAAAAGATAGACCCGTGGGCCATAGGTTTCACTAGTGGCTTCTCTCAAGATAGCGTAAGTATTACGGTGGGTGAACAAATTACTGTCGAGCAATTGATAGAAAAGCGAATAGTTATGAGATTATCTAGGCATGATGATGTATATAGGCATCACGTCCATGACAAGTAGACCGACTCCTGCATGCATCTACAACTAGTACTCCACACATCGACCGACTCCTGCCTGCATCTAGAGTATTAAGTCCATAAAGAACAGAGTAACGCATTAAGAAAGATGACATGATGTAGAGGGATAAACTCATGCAATATGATATAAACCCCATCTATTTATCCTCGATGGAAACAATACAATACGTGCCTTGCTGCCCCTGCTGTCATGGGGAAAGGACACCGCAATATTGAACCCAAAGCTAAGCACTTCTCTCATTGCAAGAAAGATCAATCTAGTAGGCCAAACGAAACTGATAATTCGAAGAGACTTGCAAAGATAACTTAATCACACATAACAGAATTCAAAGGAGATTCAAATATTTCTCATAGATAAACTTGATCATAAACCCACAATTCATTGGATCTCGACAAACATACCACAAAAAGAGTTAAATCGAATAGATCTCTAAGAAGATCAAGGAGAACTTTTTATTAAGATTCAAAGAGAGAGAAGAAGCCATCTAGCTAATAACTATGGACCCGAAGGTTTGTGGTAAACTACTCACAACTCATCGGAGAGGCTATGGTGTTGATGTAAAAGCCCTCCATGGTCGATTCCCCCTCCGGTGGAGCGCTGGCAAGGGCTCCAAGATGGGATCTCGCGGATACAGAAGGTTGTGGCGGTGGAAATAGTTTTTTGTGGTGCTCCTGGATGTTTTCGGGGTACATGGGTATATATAGGAGGAAGAAGTAGGTCGATGGACGCTCGAGGGGCCCACGAGGGTGGGGGTGCGCCTAGCCCTAGGGGCGCGCCGGGCACCCTCGTGGCCGCCTCCTCTATTGCTTGATGTCCACCCCAAGTCCCCTGGATCATGTTTGTTCCAAAAAGAACGCTCCCGAAGGTTTCATTCCGTTTGGACTCCGTTTGATATTCCTTTCCTTCGAAACACTGAAATCGGCAAAAAGACAACAATTCGGGCTGGGCCTCTGGTTAGTAGGTTAGTCCCAAAAAAAAAATTCTCGAATATGCACGAGTGTGTATATCATATATTAAAGAAGAAGGGCCAAAGAAAAGTCTCCACCATTAGGTACATGAGTTACAAATATTTCACTCCTCACGCCTAGCCCACCTCACTAACCTACGAAGGAAGGGTGTAACATCCCCTTTTAGTAGGCCAGCCGACATCCACACTCGACCCTCTAGTCCCAAAAATAATATAAAAGTGTAAAGTAAAGCCCATAAATATCCAAAATGGGTAATATAATAGCATGGAACAATCAAAAATTATAGATACGTTGGAGATGTATCATCCAACCACTCGATATTTCCTACATATTCTAGCACAAGTCATGCCAAAATTCACGGAAAATTCTGGCATGACCTTTGCTAAAACAGGACATATCAAGCGCCTGAAATTTGCCAGAACAGAAATTAATCAACACTCCGGCAAAACATAGGCCACTCAGAGGTGTAACCTGCAAACATGACCGGCCACTTGGGCAAGCACATATCCTATTTGAGCAACACAAGATACACATGTTTTTATCTACATCATATCTTATAGGACTCATGTTGACATGGAGATTTGGCTGGTCTCACCTCGAGGGCGGAGGGGGTCGGTGACGGGGACGATGGCGGGGATGATGGAGGGGCTCCTTGATCTCTGCAGAAACAAAAACCTTATAAGTTATCACTAATACATCCCGAGTAGTATCATACATATAACATCACTAATACAACTAAAACCCTAGTGAACGACAGGTATCGATGATGAGGATGTGGGATAGGCATCATCGACGTTGATGCGGGAATAATTGCTTAAACTAAAAAAAAATAACAACAAATGTGACATGTTCAACTAGTTCTATTAATTCAACTAGTTCTTACTAAAAATAAACTTACTATAAATAAAAATAAACTAGTTCTTTCTAACAATAAACTACTTCAACTAGTTATATTAATTATCTTACTAAAAATACATTAGTTCTATTAATTGAACTAGTTCTTACTAAAAATAAACTAGTTCAACTAGTTTTATTAATTTACTTACTAATTATTTTAAACACTTACTAAAAACAGTAAAAAAACTACATTATACAATAGTAAAAACTATAGTAAAAAAGAGAAAAAAAAGAGATGGAGGGAGGAGGGGAAGGGAGGAGGAAGGAGAGAGGAGGAG
>NC_041381.1:704798063-704838385 GCF_002162155.2 Triticum dicoccoides
GGAGGAGGAGGAGGAGGGAAGGGCGGCCAGAGGAGGAGGATGGAGGGGTGGTGGGAGGAGGGCGGCCTGAGGAGGAGGTGGAGGAGGGAGGGGAGGAGGGAGTACCTCAGTGGAGGAGGAGCGCGGCGGCGGCGGACAACAGGTTCAGCGCGGGTGAGAGCGAGTGAGGGAGAGTGAGTGAGAGGGTCAACCGCTCAAGGATAAGGTAAGTAAGTAGTAGTGCGTTTCAGAGATACGCTTTATTGCTACGGGATGTAGCAGTAGCGCTGGTTACAGGTACGCGCTACTACTAAGTGGGGCTAGCCATCTACGCCCAGTACAAACATAGCAGTAGCACGCTTTCCCAGAACGCGCTTCTGCTAACGTAGTAGCAATAGCGCGGTCTATTTAAAAACGCTACTACTAAGTAGTAGTAGCGCCCTATTTTGTCCAGCGCTACTGCTAAGATGCTATGTATAAGGTTTTCCCTAGTAGTACCCTCTCATCCTGCTCGGACGTCGGCTCGTCGGGGAGGTCGGGGTCTTCGGCATTATCCGGAATCTCATTGTCTCCGGTACCGGTATTGCTATCATTTGCCCGACGAGATCATGAGCGGCGCTGCTGGCGTTGGCGCTTTGGTGGTTCATCGACAGGTTTGTCCTCATTGGGATTCTGATTATCCTCGTCGTCCTTTTTATCAGGAGTGTCCACCATGTATACATCATAGGTTGAAGTGGCCATCCAACGCCTTGTGATGGGTGGGGCCGTACTTATTTCGGCGTCGACATCGTCGTCCGTACCGTTGATGTCTTCAGAAGCATAGTATACCATGTCAGTTAAATCCTCAACAGTGGCTATTAAGTGGGTGGTGGGTGGGACATAAAATTCCCCACTCTTAGCCCCCAGCTTGAGTTGGGTATAGTTCGGAGGTAAAGGCTCCGTAATGGCGAGAGATTGCATTAATCCGAGTGCTTCATCTAAGTGCGAAAGCTGGACTGGAAACCGCAGATCTACAGGGCTGAGTTCGGCATGAGATACCTGATCGGGCCCGATGAGTGCAGACCTCGGCAGTTTGGAGTTATCATCCAGAGGCAGGTCCAAGACTGCATCTGAGTCTCCGGTTGGGAGCTCCATGAAAGGAGTGAGTCTGGCAGGGCTGACGCTCCTGTCTTCGAATGATACGATCTGCTCCGGGTCTAAGGCCGAGGCAGGTGTGTTTGTTGACCCCTGGACGGGATCTAACAGGGGATCCTAAGAGCCTTCTGCATGGGGGCACAGAGCAGCAGTCAAGGCCACAAACCCCTCGAAGATTAGATCTCCTCGGATGTCAACGACATAGTTCAGGTTTCCAAACCTGATCTGGTGGCCAGGGGCATAACTGTCGACCTGCTCAAGGTGTCGGTCGAGTTGGCACAAAGCACGAAGCCGCCAAACACAAAGACTTGTCCGAGGAGAAAGGTTTCCTTGGACGCAGCATCATCGTCGATGAAGATGCAAGACATCGATCCTGTCGTCGACGATACAGCGTAGCTCTCAATGAAAGCACCAATGCTGGTGTCAAAACCGGCAGATCTCGGGTAGGGGGCCCCAAGCTGTACGTCTAATGATTGATGGTAACAATGGACAAAGGACACAATGTTTACCTAGGTTCGGGCCCTCTTAATGGAGGTAAAACACTACTCCTACTTGATTATATTCTAAGGGTATAGGGGTTACAAGAGTTGATCTACCACGAGATCGTAAAGGCTAGGTTGGTTAGCCTAGTAATGTTATGATCCTGCCTTCGGTCTAAAACCCTCCGGTTTATATAGACACCCGGAGGGGCTTAGAGTTGTACAAAGGTGGTTTAACAGAAAGGATTCAGTATATCTGGAACCTAAACTTGCTGTTCACACATATGGGAGCCCTATCCGTCTGCAAGAAGTGGTCTTCTTCCTTGTATCTTGACGGCCCATTAGTCCATCGCATATAAAATAGACCGGACGCCTGAGGACCCCTTAATCCAGGACTCCCTCAAGGGGTGGGGGTGTAGGACCTTGAAGTATGTCTAGAGGGGGGGTGATTAGACTACTTGACCAATAAAAACTTAACATTTTTCCAAATTTAGAGTTTGGCAGATTTTAGCTACTTTAGGACAAGTCAAGCAATCATCACACAATTCAAGCAAGCATGCAAAGAGTATATAGGCACCGGAAATTAAAGCATGCAACTTACAAGAAAGTAAAGGGAAGGTTTTGGAGGATTCAAATGCAATTGGAGACACGGATGTTTTTGGCGTGGTTCCGATAGGTGGTGCTATCGTACATCCACGTTGATGGAGACTTCAACCCACGAAGGGTAATGGCTGCGCGAGTCCACGGAAGGCTCCACCCACGAAGGGTCCACGAAGAAGCAACCTTGTCTATCCCACCATGGTCGTCACCCACGAAGGACTTGCCTCAGTAGCGGTAGATCTTCACGAAGTAGGAGATCTCCTTGCCCTTACAAACTCCTTGGTTCAACTCCACAATCTTGTCGGAGGCTCCCAAGTGACACCTAGCCAATCTAGGAGACACCACTCTCCAAGAAGTTACAAAATGGTGCGTTGATGATGAACTCCTTGCTCTTGTTCTTCAAATGATAGTCTCCCCAACACTCAACTCTCTCTCATAGGTTTTGGATCTGGCGGAAAGAAGATTTGAGTGGAAAGCAACTTGGGGAAGGCTAGAGATCAAGATTCATATGGTAGGAATGGAAAATCTTGGCCTCAACACATGAGTAGGTGGTTCTCTCTCAGAAATGGTAAGTTGGAAGTGTAGGTTCGTTCTGATGGCTCTCTCCACGAATGAAGAGGAGGTGGAGGGGTATATATAGCCTCCACACAAAATCTAACCGTTACACACAATTTACCAAACTCGGTGGGACTGAATCGTTAAACTCGGTCAGAACGATTTAGTAAACCTAGTGACCGTTTGTGATTTTCGGTGGGACTGACATGCATCTCGGTGAGACCGATCCGGTTAGGGTTAGGGCATAACGTAATCTCGGTAAGACCGATTACACAAACTCGGTGAGACCGATTTGGTAATAAGCTTTCCAGAGAGTTGGTCAGGTAAACTCGGTGGGACCGATTTGCTCTTTTCGGTGAGACCGAAATGTTACAAATAGGAAATAGAGAGTTTACATGCAATCTCGATGGGACCGATCACTCACTTCGGTTAGACCGAAACATTACGAAGGGAAACAGAGAGATTGCAACCCCATCTCGGTGAGACCGAGATCCCTATCGGTAAGACCGATTTGCTTAGGGTTTGTGGCAGTGGCTATGACTTTTGGAATCAGTGGCGCCGGATAGAAAGAATCAGTGTGACCGATTTTGGCTTTGGGTTTAGGTCATTTGTGGATGTGGGAAAGTAATTGAGGGTTTTGGAGCATATCACTAAGCACATGAAGCAAGAGGCTCATTAAGCAACACCTCATCCCTCCTTGATAGTATTGGCTTTTCCTATAGACTCAATGTGATCTTGGATCACTAAAAAGTAAAATGAAGAGTCTTGAGCTTTTGAGCTTGAGCCAATCCTTTGTCCTTAGTATTTTGAGGGGTCCACTTTCATCATCCATGCCATGCCATTCATTGAGCTTTCTTGAAATAATAGTCTTGGAATAGCATTAGCTCAATGAGCTATATGTTGTTATGAATTACCAAAACCACCTAGGGATAGTTGCACTTTCAATCTCCCCCTTTTTGGTA
Organism: Triticum dicoccoides; assembly: GCF_002162155.2. Classification (NCBI taxonomy): domain Eukaryota; kingdom Viridiplantae; phylum Streptophyta; class Magnoliopsida; order Poales; family Poaceae; genus Triticum; species Triticum dicoccoides. The sequence continues at coordinate 704,801,773 of NC_041381.1, forward strand.
ATTGATGACAACATATAGATCAAAGCTTCGACAAATGATAGTAAGATTTAATAACATCGTCGCTTTGAGAAGTATGTGATAAGCAAGAGCTCCACCTAAATTTGTGCATGGGTTAAGATTTGCTTTGGACTGCAAATGCACAATGAATTAGGCTCATGAGTTACTCTTCCATGTCACATACATCTTGGTGGAGCACTCAAAATAATAAACAATGAATACATGCACTCATCACCAAGCATAGTGAGTGATCACATAAGATAGATAGGATAATATCAAACATGCATAAGTGTAGCTTATGATCAAACACATGATCATCAATGTCTCACAAGCATAGTATCTCAACCAAAAGCAAACAAAGTTTAAAGACCACCAAATAAAGCAAGAGAGAACAAAAGCAACACTCTCTCTCTCGAAGCCTATGATCTATACATTTTTATCCCCCTTTGGCAACAAGTTACCAAAAAGTTCATAGAAAATGCATAGTGCTAGATCGACTCTCAGGCTTGATCTTCTGGTGGTGGTGTCCTGATGACTCCAAGGACGAAGGCTTCAGTTGAAGTAGAGGGTGCTGGAGTGGATGCTGGAGCTGGTTGCACTGGAACTGTAGGGGCAGTAGCTGGTGCTGAAGTTGTTGCTCTAGTGTCTGTCACTGGCACTGCAACTGACCTCTGGGCTCTGGGCACTCTGGCAAACACATTGGTGGTAGTCTTGCCCTGCTTCTCCGGCATATCATCCTGCAGCTGCTCTACAACTGACTGAATCTTAGTTACTTTAACATCAAGGTCATGGAATTTTAGTTCCATGATTCTCTCAAGGCTCTCCTGATTCTGAGTGAGGGTGGCCAGTCCTTTCTCAATTCTCAGTGTAGATGCTATCAAGTAACCAAGCTGCTCCTGTTTGGTTTTCAAGAAATATTCAGATGCCTCCTCTTGAGTTGGCATCTTGGCAGCCTTCTCCTTCTTCTCCTGAGCTTGAACTGATTGTGGATCATCTTCATTCATGACAACCTCATTGTCCTCAAAGTCTGGATAAAGTGGAAAATGTTCCTTATCCAACTGATATTTCCCTGTGCCCATCTTTGAGTTGATCAGTTCCTGAATCTGAGGTGCATATCCACAGCTCCTCTTCTGATCTGCTGCAGTCCTCTTAATGATTTCAATAATTAGGCTCATGACTTTGAACTTCTGTGGCACATCAAACACATGCAGCATGTTGATGGCATGCCCTCTGATCATGTTATGGTCACCAGACTTGGGCAACAAAGTGTGCCTCAGAGTCCAATTGATGGTTGGCAACCCTGACAGCAGAAAGTGAACTGATCCAAACTTGTGAGTCTCTACTGCCTTGTCTGGGATCTCCTTGTACATGTGAGCCATGGAGTTGTGTCCCAACTTCTTCTTTGCATAAATGTCCAGGTCATCCTCATTTTCCTTGGGGGCATTTATCAGACTTGCCCATTCTTCAACAGTGGATTGGTACCTTGTACCTTCAGACATCCAAACAATTCTACCATCTGGGTAAAAATGTGTTGTGGAGTAGAACGCATGATAAGCTCATCATTCCAGTTGGTGAACTTCTGTCCAACAAAATCAGCAACTCCACAAGCAACAAAGCTTTCTTGCGCTCCAGGATAGTGCTGCTCATTGTCCTTGATGTAGGTCCAGTCGACCCACCTCATGTCACAGACTATAGGCTTCTTGTCCAACAGAATTGTTTCATAAAAGTCTTGTTGTTCCTTTGTATGGAACCTGTAGTCAACAGCAGTTCTTCTTCTTGAAGCATATGGATCTTCCATTCTCCACAGTCTCAGCCCTAAATCCTTCCTGATTCTCATGTCCTCAGCCACAGGATGGGCATCATTGTGGTCTGGTATCTTGGGCTTGAGCTTTCTTAGGACCTGTCCTTCTTCATCTTCATCTTCAGCAACATTGGGCACTGGGGCCCTGTTCTTCTCAGTAGCTGGAATACTCCTAGTATTCCTCTTTGGAACTTTCTTGGCCTTGGAGGCAGCTTTGGGTGCTTCCTTGGGCTTGGATGTTGCAGCCCCTGATCTGATTGCATCACCCATAAGCTTAGGTGCCTTAGGTGCTGGTGCAGCATCCTCTTCCTCTTCATCAGAATCTCTTCTCATAGAGGGCTTTCCAAGGACCTTGGCATTTGTGGTTCTTGCTCTCTTCTCTTTCTTGTCTTGAGCCCCATCATCCTCTGACTCAATTTGGAATTTCATAGTCGCTCCAGTAGGAACTTTCTGAGGTTTGGATGATGTATCTTTCCTTGCAGGTGCCTCTTTGGGTTGAGCCTGAGCTGGCACTTGAGTGGACTTTCTGGCCTTTGGCATTGGTGTCCTCTTGGCAGGAACTTTCTTCTTCAGACCTCGTTTTGTGCTCTGTGCAGAGCCATATTCCTTCTTGAGCACCACTTTCTTGGAAGTGGCCTCATCTTCCTCAGCTTTGTAATCTTCATCCTCTGAATCTGAAGTTCTTTTCCTCCTTTGCCTAGTTGCAGCCTTAGGCAAATTGCTAGGAGTACTTCTGCTCCCTTCATCTGTAGTTGAGGGACTAGTGCCCTCACTCAAATCCATCTGCTCTATTGACCTGTTCTGGCTGTCACTCCGATCTGACATACTGCAAAAGCTGACTGCTGACCCTGTGAAGAGTTATAGATGAGATAGAATAGATGAGCATCACAAAATGCAGAGATTGTTGCAAAAGAATGATTCAAAAGTTCAGCTTTAGTTTTCCACAGAAAGCATTTCGGATCAACCGATTTTCAAACTCGGTGATACCGAAGCAGTTTTGGAACCTAAACTGATGATCTCGGTTGGACCGAGTCACAGTTCGGTGGCACCGAGACTGCTAGGGTTTCACAGAATCCTCAAATCGATCGCACCGATTAGTAATTCTCGGTCAGACCGAGAGTCACTAGTGCAATGGCATAAGCCAAATCGGTGAGACTGAGTTTTTCAACTCGGTGGGTCCGAGATGGTTTCGGCGGAAACCTAACCCTAAAAATTTGAATCACATCTAATCTATGGACTACTTTGGCTGGATAGAGGAGTTTCAATCGTGGCAAGATTCAATAAAAATACAATGTTCTTGGAATCAGACGTGGATAGCACAAAGATCAAGTCCATACCCTAACTTGGCGGTGGACTTGCTACGGCGGCAACGGTGGGGACGAAATCCATTGACGGCGGCGGAGACCAGCGACAGGAGGCTGCTGGCGACGAGGAGACGATCCGGAGACCTTCGATGGCACAGCGAGCTATTGCACGGGCGAAGGGTTTCGGAGAAATTTCCAAAATTTTGCCTATGGCCATATATAGCCCGACCCTGTCGGTGTGACCGGGTGGAACAACTCGGTAGCACCGAGATGCATAACTGTGTTCAGTTACAGCAAATCGGTGAGACCGAAAAGTTCAAATCGGTTGCACCGAGATTGAAAACTCAGATCAACTTGATGATCTCGGTAGGACCAAAATGGAGGAATCGGTCTGACCGAGAATCACAAAGAGGTTTTGGAAGTTTAAGTCTATGACAAATCGGGGACTCCGAGTGCTCCTCACACAGAGTGGTTCGAATCTGACTTGATCAAATTTTGTGATGTAGCATGAATAGAGTTTGAGATGAGAAAAGCATAGATAGCTAAAGAAGGTTCTTAGGCATTCTTGTCCATCCACTTGGCTAAAAGAAAAGAACCCAAACAATCAAAACAACAAGTGGATGTCCTTGAATGAGTAAAATATGCACCAACATGCTCACACAATAAGATGGCAAATGAAATATGTGGCAAAGCATGCACAACCAATTCTAGCATCTATCAAACAATTGGCGATGACTAGGTCATCTATATATGAGTATATTGACTTAGGAGTCAAATGAGAACATTTGATCATAGGTCATACTCATCGTTTAAGCTCAAGTGGGGTTACCACTTTTACATAATGCATTGATGTGTTCACACCATTAGAGTTGCTTTGACTCAATTCTTAGAGTTAAGCTCCCCCTAGATGTGAGATCCCCCCTTAGAGGGATGAACTAACCTTGGGTTTTGTCGATGATGACTTCATGTAGGTGTTGAAGATGTGGATACTCAATGTTGGTGTAGATCATTTGGAGCAATCCTTTGGAGTGAGTTGCACTGTCAACTTACCTACATGGGTTAGTCCCACAAGGAACAAACAAGAATATCCATAGACATAGAGTGATGCACACACAAGATGATGTCCATGAAATCATTAGGTTACCTTGTCCCTTGCCTTACCAACATGAGGGTTTGTGACTCCTTGAACTAGTGCAAGATGTGGAAGTTGATTGCACTTGTTCTTGCCAAAATGATATGAGTGAAGAATGTTGGCGGAGTCACCCTCAAGAACTCTCTAGTTCTTCTTCTTCGGGATGCACATCATCTTGATGGGAATCCTTGGAGTTGTAGTTGTACTTTATGAAGTAGAACTTGACGTAGTCTTGGGAACCCACTTGAACGAGGCTTTAGGTGCTTCTTCAAATGCATCAATCTCTTCTTGAAGCTTGTCCTTGCCTTTGTTCTTGTGGTCTTGTGGTGGAAGATCATCTTGAGCTTGTGTTCCCTTGAAGGAAGTAGGATCATACTTCTCTTGTTGAGGAACAAACTTCGTCTTGGGGTATTGATCTTCTTCCCACTCAACTCCATTGGCATTGAACTTTCGTTCAAAACCAACACCTTGATTCTTCCGGTGCCTTCCTTGCTTGCGTACAATTTTCTCGAATTGCTTACTTCCGGCAAGGCTCTTGTAAACACCTTTCTCTATAATTCCCTTCAATAAGTTGTTTTATTGCTCAAGTGTAACTTGGCTAAGAGAATCATTAGTGGAATCAAGAGAACTACTAGAGGCAACAATATTGGATTTGACATTATTATTGTTACTACTAGAGGAAGTATCTTTCTTGTACTTGTTACTAGACTTGACTTGAGGCATGTAAGTAGATAAGAGTAAACGCTTTGCAATGTAAGAAGAACTTTTCTTGCGGAGATCATCATTGATTGCTTTTAAGAACTCATGCCCTTGCTCAAGATTGAGCTTTTCAAAGCGTAACTTCTCATGAGCCCTTAAAAGTTCTCGATGATCTTCGAAGATAGTTTCATGAGCCAACTTAAGAGTGTTTAGTTCTTTAGTTAGAAGCTCAATCTTCTCCTTATCATTGTCATTCGTTTTATCTTGATTAGCATGATTAATTGACGTTTCATCATAGTATTCATCACTAGAGTTGTCAACAGGTAAATCATCATCCACAAGCAAGTCATCTTCATCACTATTGAAATCAACATACTCAGGATGTGTTACCTTTGGACCTTTGGCCATGAAGCATCTTCCAACACCTTCATTTGGCGAGTCAAATATGTCGTAGGAGTTGGTTGACACAAGTGCTAGACCGGCAACACCTTCATCTTGAGTATATTCGGAGTCGGAGTGATAGCTTCTCTCGGAGTGATTGTCGGAGTCGGAGCCGGATACCCATTCACCAACATGAGCTTGATGTCTTCGTTTTGTATAGCTCCTTGATGACTTGTCCTTCCTTTCCGAATCCTTGCTTCTCCGTGAGGGTCTTCGTTCATAACGATCATCTCTACTCCTCGTCTCTCTTGGTGGTGATTCTTCTCTTTTGCTCCTTTTTCTTGGAGAATCTTCTCTTCTTTTGTAGGGTGCCGTACACTCATTGGAGTAGTGTCCGGGTCTCCCACAATTGTAGCAATTGCGCTCTCGACTAGAAGATCTTTTGTCATTGTAAGACCTTGACTTGGAGCTTCTTTCTTTGCTTCTACTCTTGTAGAATTTGTTGAAGTTCTTCACCATTAAGCTCAATTCTTCATTGAAGGTTGGTTTCTCACTTGAAGATGTGGGGGCTTCACTTGAGGCTTTGTAAGCACCACTTGACTTGTTGTGAAGTTCCTCCTTATCCTTGAGTGACATCTCATGAGCAACAATTCTTCCAATGACTTCCGTTGGCTTGAGATCTTTGTAGTTTGGCATCATTTGAATCAATGTGCACACGGTATCATACTTTCCATCCAATGCTCTTAGAATCTTCTTGATGATGAATTTGTCGGTCATCTCTTCACTCCCTAAGCCGGCAATCTCATTTGTGATAAGAGCAAGCCTAGAGTACATTTCAGCGACACCTTCACCATCCTTCATTTTGAACTTGTCAAGCTGACTTTGGAGCACATCCAACTTGGATCCCTTGACGGACTCAGTACCTTCATGCATATCAATCAAAGTATCCCAAATTTCCTTTGCATTCTCAAGACGGCTGATTTTGTTGAATTCTTCGGGGCACAATCCGTTGAAGATGATATCGCATGCTTGAGCGTTGTATTGCAGCATCTTCAATTCTTCCGCATTAGCTTCACGGTTCGGTTCTCTCCCATCAAAGAATTCACCTTGCAAGTCAATACAAATAATTGCCCAAACGGCGGGGTTATGTCCAAGAATATGCATTTTCATCTTATGCTTCCAACTAACAAAATTAGTACCATCAAAGTAAGGACCTCTACGGTGATAATTTCCCTCGCTAGACGCTGTCGTGGGAAAAGAGCAACTATGGGGCAAGGGCCCCTTTCGGTCCAGCAGGGAGCGGAGGGCGCACGAAGAGCGGATCGAGGCGAGCACGCGAGCGATTTTTACCCAGCTTCGGAGCTCTCCGGAGAGATAATACTCCTACTGCTGCTTTGTGATTGTATTATGTTCTTGCTCTAGAGCGTGGGAGTGTTCTGGTTTCGAATGAGTCGAACCCCCTCTACGTTGCACATGGGCCTCCTTTTATAGGCTCAAGGGGTCTCTGACAGGTGGCAACGCAGACAAGGGTACAAATGTAAAAAGAGTGGTTGGTACAACTGCCTCTATAGTGCACCCTACCTAACTCTGACGGCAGGGGACAAGAGCATTTAATGCCCGTCCGCGTCGCCCAAACAGTGCAGAAAAGCAACCGTTAGGGGCGCCACCGCTTGCCACGATGGCCTTCTCGTCATCTCCACTTGCCACCTCGCACCGCTTGGCTGCACAGCTTCCCACCACGTGCGCCTGGAACGGTCCTGCAGCGACACGTCGACGGATGCGCTGGAGCGTGGGCACAGAGTGGTGGCTTCGCCGCGGCAAGCGCCTGACCGCGGTCGTTGTCTTGTCGCGCCCGGGAGCTTGTCGCTCGTCGGGTCTTGCCGGGACGCGCGGCGCGTCGCGGCAAGTTTCTCGAAATGCCTTGGTTGGCCTTCCCGGCAAGCTCCTCTTGCCGGGGTCTTGTCCTTCCCGGCAAGCTCCTCTTGCCGGGGCCTTGTATTCTTAGTTAAAACACTTTGTTCTTGTATGGCTTTGATAGGAACTACGGAGGATCTTGGTGGGCACCCGGCAAGCCTTGCCGCGGGGCGCTGCGACTGTCCGTGCACAAGTTCGGGATACTAATGTACCCCTACTTTAGTACACCGACAGGAGCCCCCGGGCCTGGGCCATACACGGTGCCGAGCGCTGTTGGGCCAGGCCCAAAACAGGGCACGGGCACACGCGGCCTGGGTCCACACCATATCTAACTCCGTATCCACCGCGCCCTCCTGTAACGGCACGCGTCGAACGCGGCGTCGTGGGAGAGATCGTGGGTGATTATTTATTCGGAAAAAGCGTAACGTTCGCCTCCTCCTCTTTATAAGCAGGGGAAACAGGGGTCGTTCCCCCACCTTCGCCACTTGCGGTTCCTTCCTCAGAAATCTCCGCCGCTCCCCTCCGCTTCCCAAAGCCGAAAGAGAGCAGCGCTCCGCCCCCCGTCGCCGCCGTCACCGCCAACACCCTCGCTCTCCCCCACCGCCTCCTCCATGGCTCCGAAGACCGGGAAGGGTGCGAAGTCGGCCGAGGCGCTACGGCTTGAGGCGCTGCGGAAGGAGAGGGCACTCCCCCCCCCCCGAGCTCTCCGCGAAGGAGCTACGGGAGTGGTTCTATCTCTTCTGGTCGATGGAGACGCGGGCGCATCCGCGCACGCAGGTACTTTCCGCCGATGCTTCCACTTCGAAATGGTGTCCAAAAGGATACCCCTTCTTCGCACTATTTTTCTATTGCGGGCTCTTCCCGCCCTTTTCCGATTTCTTCTGTGATATCATGAATACCTATGGGTTCCACCTCCTCGATTTCACCCCCAATGTCGTTCTGACCATGGCGGTTTTCGCACACCTCTGCGAGAACTTTGTCGGGATCCACCCAAACGTAGCCCTTTTCCGCCACTACTTCATGCCCCGGGTCGAGAAGGGAGAGCCCTTAGCTGGCAGGATTGCCTGGATCTCGAGAGTCGGCATGAAGGAGGTCTATCTGGAGGGGGAGCTCCGCAGCAAATGGGAGGAGTGGAGAGCGGAGTGGTGTTGTATTGTTGATGAGAACCCGCAGCCATTCACCAACTTGCACCAAGCCCGAGTAGTGCGCGGCAACGATTGGAGCGCCCTGGCGGCGGACGATGCTAGATTGAAGATCGCCACCACCCGGATCTTGCGGCTCAGGCTTGCCGGGCTCACTGTAGGTGCTGTTGGCGCGGACTTTCTTCGCCGCCGCATCGCCCCCCTGCAGGAGAGGGGGAGACCCGCCTGGCAGTTCAGGGGTCCAGCGGATATCATGAGGCTGCGTCCGGGCCTCAACTTCAATTTCACTGTTTTGGAGTTGGATGGGACGCTCAAGGAACTGTTCAAACACGACCCCAACCATCCCGAGTGGTTCAGGCTGCCGCAGGGCGTCGTCCCATTGTGCAACAACTCCCAGCTCGATCACATCCGTGCAATGATGCCAGAGTGCGACTCACATGGGATTATCCCAACTTGGCAGGAGCCCGACGACGACGTCGTGCAGCAATTCTTCGACGACTTGGTGGAGGTGGCGGTCCGCGCCGACGAGCATAGGAGCCTCACCCGCGACACCACCGACGACGAGATGCGGCGCATTGCCACCAGGGCGGAAGAGACGGCGGCGGCCGCCGCCGCGAGCGAGTTCGGGTTTACTATGGAGGAGGCAGAGGCAGACGAGGCGGCAAGCCTTGCCGAGCGGGAGGAGCTTGTCGGGGAGGTCGTCGGCGAGGGAGGGCCCGAAGCCGAATCGAGCGAGCCCACCGAGGGTGCAAGCGGACAGCCTTCTTCAAGCAGCTTGCCGCAGGCGGAGCCCCCAGTGCAGCCCCCAGCTCCACCAAGAAGGCGCCTCCGCAGGACTGGAGACATAGCAGGGCGGCAGACGGGCCAACAGCCGTCGCGCCGCGGGACACGCTCCACCGCGACAAGCACCGTTGTCGCGGGAGCATCTCACGCCGCGCCGGCAACCGGAGCGGGGTCCTCTCGGGCCGCCGCTTCTGATCCTGCCGCAGCTCTCGCCAAGCGGCCAAGGGAGCTTACTCCTCCGCCTCGTCGCGCCGAAAGGGTACCGGACTTCGATCTCTCCGCGCTCAGCTCCGACGAGGAGGAAGAAGAGGAGTAAGTTTCTCTGTTGCACTTATTTTTCTTCAATTCTTGCTGTTTCTTGTCTTGTATCTGATCTGCTTTCTTCTGAACCTTGTTCCTTTCCAGGACTCTGGCCCAGAGAGCGGCGAAGAGGGCCAAGGTCCCCGTGGTTGTCATCGAGGACAATCCTGCTGTGATGACAGAGGGCACGTCCGAGACTACCTTGTCGGACCCGGCAATTACTCCGCAAAGCAGCCCCCAGCGCAGCCCCCAGCGTAAGTACATAGTCTTACTTCCCACTGTTGGGTGCGCATAGGTGTCCTTTCCTTGCTGATATCTTGATTGTTGGTTTGCTTGCGCAGGAGCAGAACAGGTCCACCAGGAACAACCAGAAGCCGCTCCTGAGGTGCTATCTGCTTCAACTACGCCGCCAAGGGATGACTCCCCGGCAAGGGAGCGCTCTCCGGCAAGGGAGAGGTCCCCGGCAAGGGACAGTTCTCCGGCAAGGGATGGGACCAGTGATCCCCCGGTGGTGGAGCCCATGATTACAGAGCCCAGCACAGGTACTCCTTCTTGTCAGAAAACTTCCCTTTGGTTCTTCTTCTTCTGATCTTCTTTTTTGGATATTCGCTTGACTTTTTTCTCCCTCTTCCTGTCTTCAGATCCTCCTTCCATGGAGCTGATGGAGACCGAGGCCACCGGCGAAGAGAACGTGCGCGGAAATACTGACGAGGCCGCTGCCACCGCAGAAGAGGCCGGCGCTGATGATCCTGCCGATGAAGAGGCCGCCAAGGCTGCTGGCGCAGGAGCTGGCGAAGGGTCCAGCGATCGCACTGACGACCCGGGGGCCGCAGGAACGCAAGGCGCTACGCCGACCGCCGATCCCTCCGCCGCTGACGCAGCGCCAGGCTCCGAAGAGCCCCAGCCCGGCACCTACTTGAAGGCCGGCGACGGTGTCTTCATCAGGCTCCCCTGGGCGTCGAGCTCCAGGGCGCCGGTCGAGGGAGAAGCTTTTGACGGAGAAGTGCTCGCCTCCGCTAGGCTGACAGTGGTTGACGCGCCAAGCAGCAGCAGCGGCGAGTCTGAGGAGGAGCAGCTGCTCCGGAAGTTGGTGTCGCTCTACCGCGCCCGACAAGCCAAACTGGAATCCCGAGAAGCGCTTGTCGCGCAGGCGGGAGTGGACATAGAGAAGCATGCGGAGGAGCTCCAGAGCCGCAACCAAGAGGCCCTCCGGTCCATTGCAGAGGAGAGGGTGCAGCTTGCCGAGGCGCGGAAGGCCTTTCTCCTCGAGAAGGCTGAAGTCGAAGAGCAGCAGCGGCTTGCCGCCGAGGAGATGTCCATGTGAGAAGGCGAGCTGACGCAGCGGAAGGTCAACTTGGACAGTTATGAGGAGGAGCTTGCCGCGCGCGAGGAAACACTTGGCGGGGCCCTCAAGGAAGCGAAGGATGCTGCTGCTGCTGCCGAGGCCGCCAAGAAGGAGCTGGAGGTGAAGGTGACGCAGCTAGAGGCTGATATCAAGGCAAAAAATGAAGAGCTTGCCGCGCTCCAGCGCGAGCGCGAGAAGGACGCCCTCGCCCATGGTGAGCTGCAGGGTTGTCTCTCTGATAAGGGCAGGGAACTGAACGCCGCCAAGGACACCAATGCCGATCTCGAGCTGAAGCTGGCCACGCTGACTGAGACACTGGACGGCGCCAAGAAGCAGGAGGAGGACTTGAAGCAGGAGCTCAAGGCCAACGAGGCGCTGCTGACGAGGGCCGCCGAGACCCAGAACACCTTCAGGGATACCGTGGAGCTCTGGACGGAGGGCCTCGTCAACATCGCCGCAGTTATTGACGAGGAACTGACGCAGCTGGAACTGGAGGGCTTCGGGTACTCCTCCGACGAGAACATCCAGCCCAGCGCCAAGCTCACTCTGTTCTTCAAGGGCGTGGCAACGGCCCTCCAGCAGCTCCGGGAAAGGATCCCAAAGCAACTGGCCGACGAGTCGCGCACGATCTGCGCCAGGGTTCTGGAGAAGGTGCTGGTGAAGGTGCTCTTCCGCAATCCAGGCCTCAACCTCACCAACATCCTCAAGAAGCTGCCGGCGGGTGCTGATCTTGAAGAGCTCAAAGCCCTTGTCGCACCCATTGTGGACAAGGTGAATGAAGTCAAGAGGGTTGATGGTGGCCGCGTAGACTAGGCCACTTATTTCTTCTTTCCTTGCCGCTGTCATTTATGTTACGAGAACAATTCAGTCAGCGCTGCGACAAGTTATTTTTGTAATATAACTTTATCTTGGGTAGTATTTGCTATGTTATTTCCTTTACTCGATTCCTTCCTTTGTATGTTTTTACCCTACGCTTTTAGGGAACTTGCCGGCGCAGGCACCCTTGCCGCGAGCGCTGAGTGTGGAACATCAGCAGCCTGCTGGCGGTGCTACTTCCGGCAAGAAACCTTGTCGCAACTAGTCGCAACACACTTAAGTTGTTGAGCGGACTCGAAACAAAGTAAGGGCGCAACTAGCTACGAGTTGGTTCCTCCGCACACAGGTTTTCCATACAAAGCACGGTCGTTCAAGGAAGATAACTTAATAAATTTTAAAACTGACTATGCTCAAACTTTGGCAACTTAGCTTTTCTGTCGTCTGCGTCCCGGCAAGGCTATACTTTCTCGAACGACGCCTGGTCCACACCATTATCTTCTCCTCCCCCCCCCCCGGTGAACTTGTGGGCGAGGGAACCATCCTTTTGAGAAAAAGAAAGAAGAGAAAATAAAGATATGGAGCCTTAAGGATCGTTATTGCTTACCGGGGGTAAGTGCTGCACGAAGTGTCAGATAATACATGCAAAAAAGAAAATAGCATGAAATTTGACAAGATGTGCGGAGCATATGATCTTTATTTATGCACGGGATCTGCGCCCGGCTTTGTACAAAGGGTTACATGCAACAGCGGCAAGGCTTGTACAAAAGGTGGTTGCCGGAACAGGTTCCGGCAACCGCACCTTATGGGTAAAACTTACGAAGATGCTCAATGTTCCAGGAGTTGCTCACTGGAGAGCCATCTTCGGTCTCAAGGCGGACAGCGCCAGGCCTGGTGACTCGCTTCACCCGATAAGGGCCTTCCCACTTCGGCGTCAACTTGTTGGAATTCTTGGCGGATTGAACGCGCCGAAGAACAAGGTCGCCTTCCTCGAGACTTCTGGCATTGACTTTGCGGCTATGGTAGCGGCGCAAAGCTTGCTAGTATCGAGCAGCTCGTACAGCAGCCTGAAGACAATCTTCCTCAAGGAGCAGCGCGTCATCTTGTCGCAGCTGCTCTTGCTCAAGCTCATCATAAGCGAGCACTCGAGGCGATCCGTGTACGAGTTCCGTGGGGAGAACTGCCTCTACTCCATAGACTAGAGCGAAAGGTGTCTGGCCAGTGACTCGATTTGGCGTCGTCCTGATCGACCAAAGAACCACCGGCAGCTCCTCGATCCAGTTCTTTCCGCACTTGTGCAGCCTGTTGAAAGTTCTGGTCTTGAGCCCGCGCAGCACTTCAGTGTTTGCCCTCTCCGCTTGACCGTTGCTTCTCGGGTGAGCAACAGAAGCGAAGCAGACCTTGGCGCCAAGATCTTGGACGTACTGCATGAAGGTGCGGCTCGTAAATTGTGTGCCATTGTCGGTGATGATCCTGGTAGGGACTCCAAAATGGCAAACAATTGACTTGAAGAACTTGACTGCTGGCTATGCTGTCACCTTCCTCACTGCTTCCACTTCCGACCACTTTGTGAACTTGTCGATTGCAACGTACAATAATAAAAGCCCCCGACAGCTCGGGGAAAGGGGCCGAGAATGTCGAGCCCCCAGACCGAAAATGGCCAGGATAAAGGGATCGTCTGGAGAGCTTGAGCTGGCTGGTGTATCTGCTTGGAATGGAACTGGCACGCTTCACACTTGGTTACTTGTGCAGTTGCATCCTGGAGGGCTGTTGGCCAAAATAAACCTTGCCGGAAGGCTTTGCCGGCAAGGGCTCTTGCGCCAATGTGATGACCACATATGCCTCCATGTATCTTCGCCAACAGCTTCTGTCCATCTTCCCGGGGAATGCACTTCAATTTCACTCCGTTGAATCTTCTTCTATACAGTATGTCGTCGACAAACTGGTACATACTTGATTGCCGGGCTACTCTCTCCGCTTCTTCTTGCTCTTCGGGAAGTTCTCATGTCTGAAGGAAACGGACAATCTGCTGCGCCCATGTCGGAGCTTGCGGCTCAACAACAAGGACTAAAGGCACAAATGCTGCTGCGGGAACATCTGCTTCTACAGCAAGAATCTGCGGCTCAGCCGGAGCTTGATGTTCCCCGGCAAGCTTGCCGGAGCAAAACTTGTCGGGAGCGTCTGCTTCAATGGAGCAAACCCTAGGGCTTGTCGAAGCAGACTGCTCCTCAGCACTCTTTGTGTTGATATTGGGGACCTTCTTAGCGGCGGCTACGGGGAGCTCTGCCGGAAAGTAGTCACCGGAAATCAACTTCCTCTTCTTGCTCTGTCCAGTTGATGGTGTTACAGATGGTTGAGTCAGCTTGAGCACAAAGATCCCTCGTTCCACAGGTAACTTTAATGCAGCGCATTTTGACAGGCCATCAGCAACGTCGTTCTGGGCTCTCGGAACATGTTCCATCTGCAGGCCGTCAAAATGCTCTTCCAACTTTCTCACTTCATCAATGTAAGCTTCCATCAACGGACTCTGATAATCTTTGTTTACTTGGCGGACGACAAGCTGCGAGTCACCCCTAACAATAAGCTTCTTGATCCCAAGGTCTGCCGCGATCCTGAGTCCGGCAAGCAAACCTTCATACTCTGCAGTATTGTTTGTCGCTTGCTCCTTGGGAAAGTGCATCTGGACCACGTACTTGAGGTGCTCTCCGGTGGGTGCGACAAGTAACATGCCCGCACCGGCGCCTTGCAGCGAGAAGGCACCATCAAAGTACATGATCCATTCTTTGCTTGCTTCCTTGATGGGGAGGCTCGTCTCTGGAGTTTCTTCATCAGGTGTCGGCGTCCATTCTGCTATGAATTCTGCCAATTCTTGGCTCTGGATAGTTGAAGTACTTTCAAACTTGAAGCCAAAGCTTGACAATTCCAGTGCCCACTCGACAATCCTGCCTGTTGCTTCTGGATTCTGCAATATCCTCTTCAACGGAAAACGAGTGACAACTGTGATCTCATGTGCTTGAAAGTAATGGCGCAGCTTTCTCGAGGCCATGAGAAGGCCGAAAAGCAACTTTTGCACAGCAGAGTACCTTGACCTAGCCCCCTGCAGAAGGGAACTGACAAAGTAAACTGGGCGCTGCACCATCTTCTTCTTCTTCTCTTCTTGTGGCTGCACAGATTCGTCCTTGTCGGGACCAGAGCTTGTCGGGGAAGCCCCCTGCTTGTCGCTGGACGTGCTTGCTGCGGTTGCTGGCTCATCATCCGCCTCACTTTCCGCTACTAACGCAGCACTAACCACTTGATTGGTTGCCGCTAGATACAGCAACAACTTCTCTTGTGGCTTAGGTGCGACAAGTATTCGAGTGGAGGACAGGTATCTCTTCAAGTCCTACAGCGCAGCCTCCGCTTCCGGAGTCCATTTCATTGGACCTGCCTTTTTCAATATTTTGAAAAATGGCAGGGCGCGCTTAGCAGACTTAGAGATGAACCTGCTGAGAGCAGCCACGCAGCCGGCAAGCCTTCGTACATCCTTGACGCGTTTCGGTGCTTCGATCTGCTCGATGGCCCTGATCTTGTCGGGATTGGCTTCAATCCCCCGCTGAGATACGAAGAACCCGAGAAGCTTGCCGGAAGGGACTCCAAACACACACTTCTCGGGGTTGAGCTTAAGGTTGATCTTGCGCAGATTTGCAAAGGTCTCGTCCAAATCTTGGATCAGAGTTTCTCTATCTTTGCTCTTGACCACTATGTCATCCATGTAAGCTTCTACATTTCTGTGCAACTGTGGCTCAAAAGCTTCGTGAACTGCCCTTGCAAATGTTGAACCAGTATTCTTCAAACCGAAAGGCATCCATACAAAACAGTATGTGCCACATGGAGTGATGAATGCAGTTTTCTCCTCATCCTCTTCTGCCATGAAGATCTGATGATACCCTGAATATGCATCAAGAAATGAAAGCAAATCACATCCTGCCGTGGAGTCGACAATCTGGTCAATGCGCGGCAAGGGAAATGGATCTTTGGGACAAGCTTTATTAACATCAGTGAAGTCAATACAAAGCCTCCACTTTCCGTTCGCCTTGCGCACGACTACAGGATTGGCCTGCCACGTAGGATGGAGCACTCCTCTGACAAGGCCTGCTGCTTCCAACCTCTTGATCTCTTCTGCAATGAACTCTTGGAGCTCCACTGCCTGTTTCCTAACTTTCTGCTTGACGGGCCGCGCGTGAGGACAAACGGCAAGGTGGTGCTCAATTACTTTCCTGGGAACACCGGGGATATTAGATGGTTGCCATGCAAACACATCGATATTCGCCCGCAGGAAAGCAACGAGCGCGCTTTCCTATTTAGGATCAAGCGTGGCACTGATGGTGAAGGTACCACCAGTGCCGTCCTCCTTGGCGGCCACTTTCTTGATCTCTGGTGAAGCTGTCTTTGTTTTCTTACACTTGCCGGTGGAGCTCGATGGTGCGTCCTCGACGGTAGCGCAGCACTCCGAAGAGGTGCGCTTGCCGAAGTGTGCATCAGAGCTCTTGCCGGACTTGGTCTTCTTCTTCCCCCTGGGAGCTTCAGCAGCAAGTGTCTTGCTATCTGTTGCGGCTGCTGCTTCCCGGTAGATCTTGTCGGTGCAGATAAGGGCATCTTTCTTGTCGCCAGGGACAGAAATGACACTTATTGGACCGGGCATCTTCAGTACATTGTACGCATAGTGAGAGGCTGCCATGAACTTGGCGAGTGCTGGACGGCCAAGTATTCCATTTTAGGGCAATGGAAAATCAGCAACGTCAAAGGTGACCTTCTTAGTTCTGAAGCTTAGCTCGCTGCCAAATGTTACCGGCAACGTGATCTTCCCCTTCGGCTTGCTCCTTCCCGGATTAATTCCTTGGAACGTGCCGGTCTCTTCGAGCTCACTGTCGGGGATCTGGAGCTTCTTGAGTACCGCGGAGGAGATCAGATTCAAGCCGGCCCCGCCGTCAACTAGCATCTTTGTGACCTTGAGGTTGCGGATAGTTGGTGAAACCAACATCGGCAAGCACCCGACCGCAGTTACGCGATCAGGGTGGTCCTCAATGTCAAAGATGATAGGCGTGCTGGACCACTTCAGAGGCTTGCGTGACTCCACTGGTGGTTCTGCTGCATTAACTTCCCGCACCCACTGTGTGAGCTGGCGGTGCGAGGTATGCAGAGAAGCACCGCCGTCAACGCACAGAACCTTTGTTGCTTTCTGAAACTCCTGCTCATCGGCCTCGTCATCATCCATGTCTTCATCTTCATCCTTGTCGCGGCCGCGGGGAGGCCTGTCTCCTTGTTGCTGCTTGGCATTGCCGCGGCGCCCTCCCCGGCCAGGACGCTTCTTGCCGGACCCACCAGTACCTTCCTGGGCTTTCTCCTTGTCGTGTCGCTCGTACTCAGCTTTCTGCAGCTCAACGAGCTGCTCGACCTTCTTGCAACTTTGGAGATCGTGGCCCTTAGTGCGGTGGATCTTGCAATATTGCTTGTCGGAGCCGCCCTGCTTGTCGGCGGCCGCCGCAGGTTCTGCTTCCTTGGCGCCACCTCCATTGCCGGACTGCTCAACAGCTACCACATCTTTACCTTTCCTTCTTCTGTTGTTCCGCCGCCGGTTTTTCTTTGCCGGGGCAGCATCCTCATTGTCAGACCCCCCTGCTCCTGTGTTCTCTCCGGGGAGTATCCTCCCTTCTTCAGCATGTGCACACTTGTCGGCCAGGGCGTAAAGCTCACTGACGTCTCTTGTCTTGCACATCGCCATCTCCTCCCGCATCCTGCGGTTACGCACGTTCTGATGGAACGCGCTGATGACCGCGACGGGGTGGACATCTGGGATGTTGCGCTGCACTTGGCTGAATCTCTGAATGTACTTGCGCAGGGGTTCTCCTTCCTTCTGGGCGAGCAGATGAAGATCGCTCTCCTGGCCATGGGGCTTGTGGCCGCCTGTGAAGGCGCCGACAAACTGATGGCACAGATCCGCCCATGAGGAGATGGAGTTGTCCGGCAAGTGCATGAGCCAGGATCTAACATTGGGCTTGAGCACCAGTGGGAAGTAGTTGGCAAGGATCTTCTCGTCGCGCCCTCCGGCAGCTTGCACCGCGATGGTGTAGATGCTGAGGAACTCCGACGGATGCAACCTGCCATCATACTTCTCTGGTACATCTGGCTTGAAGTTCTTGGTGCTGGGCCACTGGACTTGCCGCAGCTCACGAGTGAACGCAGGGCAGCCTACCGCGTACGGCAAGTCGCCTGGTTCCCCTGGCGCATGCATGTTGACAGCGGGCCCAGCGTGCTGGTCTGACTGACGCCGCGCTTCCCTTCGACTCTCGATGCAAGTACGAGCGTCTTCCTGTTGTCGTTCTTGAAGAACTTGGCGCTGATCACGGCGAGCTCGCAGATCCGACGATGCCGTGGAGTCGGTGTCGGGGTTGACCCGACGAGTCGGTGATCTTGGCCTTCGGGGCGGGGAGTGCACGGTGGTGGCACCTCTGCCAGTCTTGTCGCCATCGGCTCGCGTCCGGCAATCTTGTCGCGGCTGCGACGCATTTGGCTGCCGGGGAGTGTCGCCGTTGGTGAAGCCGATGAGGCTCTGAATGGTGGCCCTCCAATCATCAATCTTGTCTGCCGTTGGAGGGTAATCCAGGAGCAGTTGGGCTCAGGCCAACGCTTCTTCTGGATTCTTCGGTGGCGGCGGTGAACGGTGCGAGGAGCGGGATATGCTCGGACTTCCAACTGGGTTGGAAGGAGCAGTACCCCGTCCAGGCGACTGTACTTCACTCGTGCCGGCATGCTGGCGTGCATGCTGGTCTTGAACGCCCCGAGATCCACCAGCTTGGCCTTGCTCTAACGCGAGTATGGTGCTGTGAGGACCATGACGTTGTCGGTCCCGCGCCTCCTGAGATGGGCGCGGTGCGTGTACGGACGCCGAAGTTTGCGGGGCCTTGTCCTTGGATCTGGTAACGACGTGAGCTCCCTCGTCGGCGCCTGTTCCTCCGCCGGCGTCTACCCCACCACCTGTTTGCTTCGGTGGCGGTGGGATCGACGCAGACGGAGCAGCCACCTCCGAAGCCTTCTTCTTCGGTGGCATATCGATGAAGATGATGAAACAGATGAAGATCTGGCTCGCGTGAACGCCGGATCGGGTTCACACAACCTCGACGCCCCCTACCTGGCACGCCAAAGATGTCGTGGGAAACGAGCACCTATGGGGCAAGGGCCCCTTTCGGTCCGGCAGGGAGCGGAGGGCGCACGAAGAGCGAATCGAGGCGAGCAGGCGAGCGATTTTTACCCAGCTTCGGAGCTCTCCGGAGAAATAATACTCCTACTGCTGCTTTGTGATTGTATTACGTTCTTGCTCTAGAGCGTGGGAGTGTTCTGGTTTCGAATGAGTCGAACCCCCTCTACGTTGCACATGGGCCTCCTTTTATAGGCTCAAGGGGTCACCGACAGGTGGCAACGCAGACAAGGGTACAAATGTAAAAAGAGTGGTTGGTACAACTGCCTCTACAGTGCACCCTACCTAACTCTGACGGCAGGGGACAAGAGCATTTAATGCCCGTCCGCGTCGCCCAAACAGTGCAGAAAAGCGACCATTAGGGGCACCACCGCTTGCCACGATGGCCTTCTCGTCATCTCCACTTGCCACCTCGCACCGCTTGGCTGCACAGCTTCCCGCCATGTGCGCCTGGAACGGTCCTGCGGCGACACGTCGACGGATGCGCTGGAGCGTGGGCACAGAGTGGTGGCTTCGCCGCGGCAAGCGCCTTGCCGCGGTTGTTGTCTTGTCGCGCCCGGGAGCTTGTCGCTCGCCGGGTCTTGCCGGGACGCGCGGCGCGTCGCGGCAAGTTTCTCGAAATGCCTTCGTTGGCCTTCCCGGCAAGCTCCTCTTGCCGGGGTCTTGTCCTTCCCGGAAAGCTCCTCTTGCCGGGGCCATGTCTTCTTAGTTAAAACACTTTGTTCTTGTATGGCTTTGATAGGAACTACGGAGGATCTTGGCGGGCACCCGGCAAGCCTTGCCGCGGGGCGCTACGACTGCCCGTGCACAAGTTCGGGATACTAAGGTACCTGTCGGGGTACTAAAGTAGGGGTACCTTAGTATCCCGAACTTGTGCACGGGCAGTCGCAGCGCCCCGCGGCAAGGCTTGCCGGGTGCCCGCCAAGATCCTCCGTAGTTCCTATTGATGCCATTCAAGAACAAAGTGTTTTGACTGAGAAGACAAGACCCCGGCAAGAGGAGCTTGCCGGGAAGGACAAGGCCCCGGCAAGAGGAGCTTGCCGGGAAGGCCCACCAAGGCATTTCAAGAAACTTGCCGCGACGCGCCGCGCGTCCCGGCAAGACCCGGTAAGCGACAAGCTTCTGGGCGCAACAAGACAACGACCGCGGCAAGGCGCTTGCTGCGGCGAAGCCACCACTCTGTGCCCACGCTCCAGCGCATCCATCGACGTGTCGCCGCAGGACCGTTCCAGGCGCACGTGGCGGGAAGCTGTGCAGCCAAGCGGTGCGAGGTGGCGAGTGGAGATGACGAGATGGCCATCGTGGCGAATGGTGGCGCCCCTAACGGTCGCTTTTCTGCACTGTTTGGGCGACGCGGACAGGCAATAAATGCTCTTGTCCCCTGCCGTCAGAGTTAGGTAGGGTGCACTGTAGAGGCAATTGTACCAACCACTCTTTTTACATTTGTACCCTTGTCTGTGTTGCCACCTGTCGGTGACCCCTTTAGCCTATAAAAGGAGGCCCATGCGCAACGTAGCAGGGGTTGGACTCATTCGAAACCAGAACACTCCCACGCTTTCTAGCAAGAACATAATACAATCACGAAGCAGCAGTAGGAGTATTATCTCTCCAGAGAGCTCCGAAGCTGGGTAAAAATCGCTCGCGTGCCTCGCCTCGATCCGCTCTTCGTGTGCCCTCCGCTCCCTGCCGGACCGAAATAAAGATGTCGTGGGAAACGAGCACCTATGGGGCAAGGGCCCCTTTCGGTCCTGCAGGGAGCGGAGGGCGCACGAAGAGCGGATCGAGGCGAGCACGCGAGCGATTTTTACCCAGCTTCGGAGTTCTCCGGAGAGATAATACTCCTACTGCTGCTTTGTGATTGTATTATGTTCTTGCTCTAGAGCGTGGGAGTGTTCTGGTTTCGAATGAGTCGAACCCCCTCTACGTTGCACATGGGCCTCCTTTTATAGGCTCAAGGGGTCACCGACAGGTGGCAACGCAGACAAGGGTACAAATGTAAAAAGAGTGGTTGGTACAACTGCCTCTACAGTGCACCCTACCTAACTCTGACGGCAGGGGACAAGAGCATTTAATGCCCGTCCGCGTCGCCCAAACAGTGCAGAAAAGCGACCGTTAGGGGCGCCACCGCTTGCCATGATGGCCTTCTCGTCATCTCCACTGGCCACCTCGCACCGCTTGGCTGCACAGCTTCCCGCCACGTGCGCCTGGAAAGGTCCTACGGCGACACGTCGACGGATGCACTGGAGCGTGGGCACAGAGTGGTGGCTTCGCCGCGGCAAGCGCCTTGCCGCGGTCGTTGTCTTGTCGCGCCCGGGAGCTTGTCGCTCGCCGGGTCTTGCCAGGACGCGCGGCGCGTCGCGACAAGTTTCTCGAAATGCCTTGGTTGGCCTTCCCGGCAAGCTCCTCTTGCCGGGGTCTTGTCCTTCCCGGCAAGCTCCTCTTGCCGGGGCCTTGTCTTCTTAGTTAAAACACTTTGTTCTTGTATGGCTTTGATAGGAACTACGGAGGATCTTGGCGGGCACCCGGCAAGCCTTGCGGCGGGGCGCTGCGACTGCCCGTGGACAAGTTCGGGATACTAAGGTACCCCTACTTTAGTACACCGACAGACGCCATACTCTCCTAGGTTGTGAAACCAAGGCTATGACCACCAAAAGCTATGGAAATCAAAGCAAATGGAGACCAAAGCTCTGATACCACTTGTAGGACCTTGAAGTATGTCTAGAGGGGGGGTGATTAGACTACTTGACCAATAAAAACTTAACCTTTTCCCAATTTTAGAGTTTGGCAGATTTTAGCTACTTTAGGACAAGTCAAGCAATCATCACACAATTCAAGCAAGCATGCAAAGAGTATATAGGCAGCGGAAATTAAAGCATGCAACTTGCAAAAAAGTAAAGGGAAGGGTTTGGAGGATTCAAACGCAATTGGAGACAGGGATGTTTTTGGCGTGGTTCCGATAGGTGGTGCTATCGTACATCCACGTTGATGGAGACTTCAACCCACGAAGGGTAACGGTTGCACGAGTCCACGGAGGGCTCCACCCACGAAGGGTCCACGAAGAAGCAACCTTGTCTATCCCACCATGGCCGTCGCCCACGAAGGACTTGCCTCACTAGCGGTAGATCTTCATGAAGTAGGCGATCTCCTTTCCCTTACAAACTCCTTGGTTCAACTCCACAATCTTGTCGGAGGCTCCCAAGTGACACCTAGCCAATCTAGGAGACACCACTCTCCAAGAAGTAACAAATGGTGCGTTGATGATGAACTCCTTGCTCTTGTGCTTCAAATGATAGTATCCCCAACACTCAACTCTCTCTCATAGGTTTTGGATCTGGTGGAAAGAAGATTTGAGTGGAAAGCAACTTGGGGAAGGCTAGAGATCAAGATTCATATGGTAGGAATGGAATATCTTGGCCTCAACACATGAGTAGGTGGTTCTCTCTCAGAAATGGTAAGTTGGAAGAGTAGATTCATTCTGATGGCTCTCTGCACGAATGAAGAGGAGGTGGAGGGGTATATATAGCCTCCACACAAAATCTAACCGTTACACACAATTTACCAAACTCGGTGGGACCGAATCGTTAAACTCAGTCGGACCGATTTAGTAAACCTAGTGACCGTTAATGATTTTCGATGGGACTGACATGCATCTCGATGAGACCGATTCGGTTAGGGTTAGGGCATAACGTAATCTCGGTAAGACCAATTACACAAACTCGGTGAGACCGATTTGGTAATAAGCTTTCCAGAGAGTTGGTCAGGTAAACTCGGTGGGACCAATTTGCTCTTTTCGGTGAGACCGAAATGTTACAAAAAGGAAAAAGAGAGTTTACATTGGAATCTCGGTGGGACCGGTCGCTCACTTCGGTTAGACCGAAACGTTACGAAGGGAAACAGAGAGATTGCAACCCCATCTCGGTGAGACTGAGATCCTTATCGGTAAGACCGATTTGCTTAGGGTTTGTGGCAGTGGCTATGACTTTTGGAATCGGTGGCACCGGATAGGAAGAATCGATGTGACCGATTTTGGCTTTGGGTTTAGGTCATTTGTGGATGTGGCAAAGTAATTGGGGGTTTTGGAGCATATCACTAAGCACATGAAGCAAGAGGCTCATTAAGCAACACCTCATCCCTCCTTGATAGTATTGGCTTTTCCTATAGACTCAATGTGATCTTGGATCACTAAAAAGTAAAATGAAGAGTCCTGAGCTTTTGAGCTTGAGCCAATCCTTTGTCCTTAGTATTTTGAGGGATCCACTTTCATCATCCATGCCATGCCATTCATTGAGCTTTCCTGAAATAATAGTCTTGGAATAGCATTAGCTCAATGAGCTATATGTTGTTATGAATTACAAAAACCACCTAGGGATAGTTGCACTTTCAGGGGGGCTGGCTGGCTGAGCACAAGACACCAGGGCGTGCCCCCTTCCGGTCTGGCGCGTCCTAGTGGGTTGTGCCCACCTCGTGTCCTCGTAGACCCTAATTCCAACTCCATAAATACCTATTTTTGGAGAAAAAATAAGGGAGGAAGTTTGATTGCGTTTCACGATACAAAGCCACCACCACCTCCTGTTCTTCATCGGGAGGCCAGATCTGGAGGCCGTTCGGGGGTCCAGAGAGGGGAATCTTCGGTCTTCGTCATCGCCAACCCTCCATCACCAATTCCATGACGCTCCCCACTGGGAGTGAGTAATTCCTTCGTAGACTCGCTGGTCGGTGAGGAGTTGGATGTGATTCATCATGTAATTGAGTTAGTTTTGTTAGG
This sequence comes from Triticum dicoccoides, assembly GCF_002162155.2. NCBI lineage: Eukaryota > Viridiplantae > Streptophyta > Magnoliopsida > Poales > Poaceae > Triticum > Triticum dicoccoides. Next base: position 704,825,383 of record NC_041381.1, read on the forward strand.
GCTTGATCCCTAGTATCCACTATGTTCTGAGATTGATGTCATTATGACTTTCCTATGCTTAATGCTTGTCACTAGGGCCCAGTGCCATGATTTCAGATCTGAACCATTTATATTTTCACCATTATATCTATGTTCTATATCCGATCTTGCAAGTCATATTCACCTATTACGTGTTATGATCTGTAAACCCCAGTGTGACAGTAATTGGGATACTTTTCGGTGATGACCGTAGTTTGAGGTGTTCATGTATTCACTATGTGTTAATGCCTTGCGCCGGTTCTCTATTGAAAGGAGGCCTTAATATCCCTTAGTTTTCTTATGGACCCCGCTGCCACGGGAGGGTAGGACAAAAGATGGCATGCAAGTTCTTTTCCATAAGCATGTATAACTATTTATGGAATACATGCCTACATTATATTTATGAACTGGAGCTAGTTTTGTATCGCCCTTGGTTATGACTGTCATATGATGAATATCATCCTATGAATTCACCTCCAATGCCTATGAATTTTCCACATATTGTTCTTGCTAAGTTACTACTATTGTTGTTACTGTTACACTTGCTACAAAACCATTGCTATCACTGTTACCGTTACTACTATTGTTACCACTGCTATCAAAACCATCATATTACTGTGCTACTGATCACTTTGCTACAAATATTTAATCTCCAGGTGTGGTTGAATTAACAACTCAACTGCTAATACTTGCAAAAATTCTTTGGCTCCCCTTGTGTCGAATCTATAAATTTGGGTTGAATACTCTACCTCAAAAACTGTTGCGATCCCCTATACTTGTGGGTTATCAGGGCCCTCTCGGTAATACAACATCACAAGAAGCTTCCAAGAAATGTGACTAAGGAGTTAGTCATGGGATCTTGTATTACAGAACAAGTAAAGAGACTTGCCGGTAACGAGATTGAACTAGGTATGAGACACCGACGATCGAATCTCAGGCAAGTAACATACCGACGGACAAAGGGAACTGCATACGGGATTAACCGAATCCTTGACATCGTGGTTCAACTGATAAAAGATCTTCCTAGAATATGTAGGAACCATTATGGGCATCCAGGTCCCGCTATTGGTTATTGATCGGAGAGGTGTCTCAGTCATGACTACATGATTCCCGAACCTGCAGGGCCGCACGCTTAACGTTCGTTGACGCTAGAGTAGTATTGGGATATTTGATGATTAGTAACCAAATGTTTATTGGAGTCCCGGATGAGATCTCGGACGTCACGAGGAGTCTCAGAATGGTCGGGAGGTAAAGATTTATATATGGAAAGTTGTCTTTAGGGTTTCAGAAAATGTTTCAGTTTTTCGGTATTGTACCGGGAAGGTTCCGGAAACTTCCAGAGGAGTCCGTAAGTCCACCAAGGGTTCCACCACGTCCCAAGGGTCAGTATGTGCTGAGAGGAGGTGCCATGGCCTTATTAGGCCAGGCGCACACAAGTCCCTCAAGGCCCATGCAGTTGGGAAAGGTGGAAAGTCCACCTTTGTATGGAAGGGAAAGAGGAGGACTAGGATTCCACCTCCTCCCCCCTTGGCTGCGCCCTAGGGTTTGGAGGAGTTGTTCCCCACGCCCCTCCACCTATATATAGAGGGGAAGGGGCTCCCCAAGAGGACACACAAAGACCTTGGCACCCCTTTCTCTCCCGTTACTCTATAGTTCCACCGCCTCATCCCGGCGACGCTTAGCGAAGCGTTGTCGGTACTCCACACCGCCATCATGCCGTCCTGTTGGTTGTGATCCCATCTACTTCTCCTGTACCTCTTGTTGGATCAATAAGGAGGAAATGTCATCGAGCCGCACGTGTGCTAAACTCGGAGGAGCAGTCCGTTTGGCACTAGATCGGTCAGATCACGATCGGATCGCGAAGAGTACGACTACATCAACCGCGTTATATACGCTTCAGCTTAGTGATTGATGACCCACAAGTATAGGGGATCTATCGTAGTCCTTTTGATAAGTAAGAGTGTCGAACCCAACGAGGAGCAGAAGGAAATGACAAGCGGTTTCAGTAAAGTACTCTCTGCAAGCACTGAAATTATCGGTAACAGATAGTTTTGTGATAAGGTAATTCGTAACGGGTAACAAGTAAAAAAAGTAAACAAGGTTCAACAAGGTGGCCCAATCCTTTTTATAGCAAAGGACAAGCCTGCACGAACTCTTATATAAAGCAAAGCGCTCCCGAGGACACATGGGAATTATTGTCAAGCTAGTTTTCATCATGCTCATATGATTCGCATTCATTACTTTGATATGTGGGTGGACCGGTTTTTGGGTGCTGCCTTACTTGGACAAGCCTCCCACTTATGATTAACCCCTCTCACAAGCATTCGCACCTACTGAGGGAGTCCTGGATTGGGGGGTATCCGGACAGCCGGACTGTATACATCGTCCGGACTATTGAAGCGTAAAGATACAAGACTCAAGACTTCGGCTCGTGTCCGGATGGGACTCTTCTTTGCGTGGAAGACAAGCTTGGCGATCCGGATATTATATTTCCTTCCCTGTAACCGACTCCATGTAAACCCTAGACCTCTCCAGTGTCTATATAAACTGGAGAGGATGGTCCTTCGAAGGCCGATCACAATTATAATCATACCATCATAGGCTAGCTCTTAGGGTTTAGCCTCTTGATACGTCTCCGTCGTATCTACTTTTCCAAACACTTTGCCCTTGTTTTGGACTCTAACTTGTATGATTCGAATGGAACTAACCCGGACTGACGCTGTCCTCAGACGAATTGCCATGATGTTGTTTTTGTGCAGAAAATAAAAGTTCTTGGAACGACCTGAAACTCCACAGAATATCTTAGAATAAATAATAAAAAATCCTCGCCAAAGATGAAGACCAGGGGGACCCACACCCTGTCCATGAGGGTGGGGGCGCCCCCTCTAGGGCGCGCCCCCTACCTCATGGGCCCCCTGGTGGCCCTCCGATGCCAACTCCAACTCCATATATTGGCTTTCGGGGAGAAAAAAATCAGAGAGAAGAAATCATCACGTTTTACGATACAGAGCCGCCGCCAAGCCCTAATCTCTCTTGGGAGGGCTGATCTGGAGTCCGTTCGGGGCTCCGGAGAGGGGGTTTTGTCGCTGTCATCATCATCAACCATCCTCCATCACCAATTTCATGATGCTCACCGCCGTGCGTGAGTAATTTCATCGTAGGCTTGCTGGACGATGATGGGTTGGATGAGATTTATCATGTAATCAAGTTAGTTTTGTTAGGGTTTGATCCCTAGTATCCACTATGTTCTAAGATTGATGTTGCTATGACTTTGCTATGCTTAATGCTTGTCACTAGGGCCCGAGTGCCATGATTTCAGATCTGAACCTATTATGTTTTCATGAATATATGTGAGTTCTTGATCCTATCTTGCAAGTCTATAGTCACTTACTATGTGTTATGATCCGGCAACCTCGAAGTGACAATAATCGGAACCACTCCCGGTGATGACCATAGTTTGAGGAGTTCATGTATTCACTATGTGCTAATGCTTTGTTCCGGTTCTCTATTAAAAGGAGGCCTTAATATCCCTTAGTTTCCAATAGGACTCCGCTGCCACGGGAGGGTAGGACAAAAGATGTCATGCAAGTTCCTTTCCATAAGCACGTATGACTATATTCGGAATACATGCCTACATTACATTGATGAACTGGAGCTAGTTCTGTGTCACCCTATGTTATGACTGTTACATGATGAACCACATCCGACATAATTATCCATCATTAATCCGGTGCCTACGAGTTTTCCATATACTGGTTCTCGCTTATTTACTTTTCCATTGCTACTGTTACAATCACTACAAAATACCAAAAACAATACTTTTGTTGTCTTTACTTCTGTTACCGTTACCACCACTATCATATTACTTTGCTACTAAACACTTTGCTGCAGATACTAAGTTTCCAGGTGTGGTTGAATTGACAACTCAGCTGCTAATAATTGAGAATATTATTTGGCTCCCCTTGTGTCGAGTCAATAAATTTGGGTTGAATACTCTACCCTCGAAAACTGTTGCGATCCCCTATACTTGTGGGTTATCAAGACCTTTTTCTGGCGCTGTTGCCGGGGAGCATAGCTCTATTCCTTGAGTTACTTGGGATTTATATCTGCTGGACACTATGAAGAACTTGAAAGACGCTAAGACAACAATTTATCCCTCAACGATGAGGGGAGGTAAGGAACTGCCATCTAGCTCTGCACTTGATTCACCTTCTGTTATGAGTAAGCTAGCGACACCTAAACCTGCTACTACTATTCGTTCTGATATGTCGCATGTTATTGATGATGCCACCTCTGCTATGCATGATACTTATGATGAAACTACTTCTATGTGTGATACTACTGTGCCCCTTGGTGAATTTCTAGATGAGCAAATTTCTAGGTCTAGAGAAAGAGAAATTATTGAATCTGAATACAATGATGAGAGTGATGATGAAAATATGCCTGCTATTCCTGAGGGTTATCTTTTTGATGCAGAATCTTCTGCAGCTATTTTTGCTTGCCAGTATAGATACGAATTTAAGAGGTTGCTAGTTAAATGGAGTAAAGAATCTTTTAGAGATAGAATGAGGCCCGACCCTGCTTTTTCTACTTCACCTATTTGTGTTCCTGATAAGGATTATTATGAATTTTCTATTGATCCAGATATAATCACTTTGGTTGAATCTGATCCTTTCTATGGCTATGAATCTGAAACCGTTGTGGCACATCTTACTAAGTTAAATAATATAGCCGCCCTGTTTACTAATAATGAGAGATCGCGCTACCTTTATTTACTCAAAATATTTCCGTTCTCATTAAAGGGTGATGCTAAGATATGGTTTAATTCTCTTGATCCTGGTTGTGTGCGTAGTCCCCAGGATATGATCTATTACTTTTCTGCTAAATATTTCCCTGCTCATAAGAAACAAGCTGCCTTGAGGGAAATATACAACTTCGTGCAAATTGAAGAAGAGAGTCTCCCACAAGCTTGGGGGAGGCTTCTCAAGTTACTTAATGCTTTGCCTGATCATCCTCTTAAGAAACCTGAAATACTTGATATCTTTTATAATGGACTAACCGATGCTTCCAGAGATTACCTGGATAGTTGTGTTGGTTCTCTTTTCAGGGAAAGAACACCAGATGAAGCTGAAATTCTATTGAATAATATGTTGACAAATGAAAATAATTGGGCACCTCCTGAGCTAGTTCCAGAGCCAATTATTGAGCCTATTCCTAAACCAACTCCGAAGAAGAGAGGTGTTCTATTTCTCATCCCCGAAGATATGCAAGAGGCAAAGAAATCTATGAGGGAAAAAGGTATTAAAGCCGAAGATGTTAAGAATTTACCTCCTATTGAATAAATACACGGTCTTAATTTACCTCCTGTTGAAGAACTATATGATCTCAATACTTTATTCACTGAAGAACCTCCTGATCCCGATATTCCGACATAGGTAGTAAAGGTAAATTCTCTCTATAGATATGATAAAGCTGAAGTCCCTCCTACTAAAATTGCTAGTCAGTGCTTGGATGAGTTTGATGACTTTATGTTTAAGCAAGATGACTTTAATGCTTATTTTGGTAGACAATTAAAACAAGATGCTTATATGATTAAACGCTTGGGTGATTATATGGCTAATATTAGAGGTGAACTTAAACTTGTTAGCAAACATGCTTCTATGGTTACCACTCAAGTAGAACAAGTACTTAAAGCTCAAAAAGAAGTGCTTGATGAAATGAATAGTAAGAAAAACGATTATGCTGTTAGAGTGGCTACTAGAACTGGTAGAATGACTCAGGAACCTTTGTATCCTGAAGGCCACCCTAAGAGAATCGAGCAAGATTCTCAGAGAAATGATATTGATGTACCTAGTTCTTCAAGAAAGAAGAAAAAGAAGAATGATAGGACTTTGCGAACTTCTAGTGAACCTATTGCTGAACCACCTGAGAATCCAAATGATATCTCTATGTCTGATGCTGAAACACAATATGGTAATGAACATGAACCTAGTGAAAATGTTAATGATAATGTTCATGATAATGCTCAACCTAGTAATGATAATGATGTAGAAGTTGAACCTGCTGTTGATCTTGATAACCCACAATCAAAGAATCAACGTTATGATAAAAGAGACTTCATTGCTAGGAAACATGGTAAAGAAAGGGAACCATGGGTTCAGAAACCCATGCCTTTTCCTCCAAAACCATCCAAGAAAAAGGATGATGAGGATTTTGAGTGCTTTGCTGAAATGATTAGACCTATCTTTTTGCGTATGCGATTAACTGATGTGCTCAAAACAAATCCTTCTGCTAAGTATATGAAGGATATTATTACTAATAAAAGAAAGATACCTGAAGCTGAAATTTCCACCATGCTTGCTAATTATACTTTTAAGGGTGGAATACCAAAGAAACTTGGAGATCCCGGAGTACCTACTATACCATGCTCCATTAAGAGAAATTATGTTAAAACTGCTTTATGTGATCTTGGAGCCGGTGTTAGTGTTATGCTTCTCTCTTTATATCGTAGACTTGACTTGAATAAGTTGACACCTACTGAAATATCTTTGCAAATGGCTGATAAATCAACTGTTATACTTGTCGGTATTTGTGAGGATGTGCCTGTTGTGGTTGCAAACGTCACTATTTTAACGGACTTTGTTATTCTTGATATTCCCGAGGATGATAGTATGTCTATTATTCTTGGAAGACCTTTTCTTAATACTATAGGGGCTTTTTTTGATTGCAACAAAGGCAATGTCACTTCTCATGTTAATGGCAATGAGCACACGGTACACTTTCCAAGAAAACAACCTCAAGTTTATAGTATTAACTCTATTGGAAAAATTCCATCGATTATATTTGGAGGTTTTGAATTTCCTCTCCCTACTGTCAAGAAAAAAGTATGATATATTTATTATTGGGGATGTCCATATCCCCGTTGAGGTAACTTAGTGTTATTCGAAATTTCTCCGGTTCCGTGATTATTCGGAATGAGTTTGTTAACAAGACTTGATCAACCTTGTTAGTGGGTTCATTTTGATGATCACGAGATGGATGAAACTAGAAGCACAACCTTTTGTACCCTCTTTATATTTTCTGTTATTTAGTAGAAATAAAGTAAAATAGTATTTTTCTTCTGTCTGTTTCCCGACTTATCCATGCAATATAAAAATATCCCGAAAATAGAAGTCCTCAGAATGCCATGCCATATTAATATGATTTTTTCGGGAATATTTGAGGATTTACTGTGCAAAAATCACCGCGGGGGGAGCTGCCACCTGGTCACGAGGGTGGAGGGCGCGCCCTACCCCCTGGGCGCACCCCCTGCCTCGTGGGCCCATGATGGCCCTCCTTCACTTATCCCTGCACCCATCTTCTTTCTCTGCCTCACGCAAACACGAAAAACCAACTCAAGCACGAGTTCCAGCCCCTATTGCTGTGATTTTCAATCTCGTTGCTCAAAGCACCTCTCGCAAAACTGCTTGGGGAGATTGTTCCTTGGTATGTGACTCCTCCATTGGTCCAGTTAGTTTTTGTTCTGGTGCTCTATTCATTGCAAATTTATGCTGCATAGGTGACCATGTTCTTGAGCTTGCATGTCAAATTCATATGGTCCCAGGTAGTTTTAATGCTTGATTTAGGCTCTAGGCACTCATGGGAGTAGTTGCTATCAATTTTATTGAAGTTGGTTCACTTTTATTTGAAGTTACTAAAAATTTCAGAATTTTTTAGAGGAAACAATATGTTTAGGAGGATGTTCCAAGGTGGTCCTTCAAGGAAGCAAGGTCCCAGGCTTGCAATGCGTGATGCTGACGAGGAACCACCAAGAGACGCTCCTGTGAGGCCCTGTGAATGGCCTTCGGAAAATTTTATGAATCAAGCGGGAATCAAAGAAGAATTTAGCACATATTTGCGTAACGCCGGTCTTGAGGACTTTGAAGCTGACAAATGCCCCCAATATCATGATCTCACAAGTTCATTTGTGAGGAGGTTTGAGTTTTTATCTTCACGTAATTCTCCTTCAGTCATGTTTGACCTTTATGACAAATCTTATACCATGGACTTAGAGGATTTCACTTCTGCTTGCAAACTTCCATCATGGGGTAGTGTCAGGGATCCCCCTAAATCTGAATATAGAGACTTTCTTGCTAAAATAACTGTGGGGGAATCTAGAGATATAACACAAGCCACTTTAGGGAGCATTCACTTTCCTGCTTTACATTATTTTGCTCTCTTTATAGGTAGATGCATTAATGCTAAGGATGAAGCATGTCACATGTGTGCCCCTGATCTCAGCATTCTCAGAAGTGCTGTGTTAGGAGACCAATCTTATCATATGGGAGCCATCGTAGCTCGGAGGTTGCATCATAACAGATATAACGGAGATTTCTTTGGAGGAATTTATGCAACCCACTTAGCTAATTTTCTTGAGATAGACATTCGTGAGGGTGATATGGAGTTACCCCCTACCTATTTAGATTTTGTTTCTATGGTTTCCCACCAGTTTATCGAGAGGACTGAACCACCTCTCCAGTATCGACTAATCTTTAACAAACGGCATATAGTCCATGTTACTCTTCCTGCTCCTGCCTTCTTTGATTCTCGGACAAAAGGAAGATATATTATTACCAGAGAGGAGGCAGATGAGTACGAGAAGAGAGCGGAGGCTGCTCGACGCCATGCTGTAGCTCAGGAGGCGATAGCCACTGCATCGCAGTACGACCCCAATTTCACCTACGGGTATCCGCCAGGCTATCCCTGGCAATAGACCAACTTAGGCCAAAAGCCTAAGCTTGGGGGAGTACGTATTTCCCACCGACATTACATTCATGTTCACACACACTCATTGCTAGATGTCGGTGTTCATACTCTTTCACTGTAATATCCATGCTAGATTACTTTCTTTTTCCTGCCTTCTTCTTCTTGTGTGTTTAATAAACCTTAAGAAAAACAAAAAAAAAATAGTATTAGTTTATTTCTTTGCTGTAGGATTAAAAAGGAAAACCCAAAAATATTTCCCGTTCTTCTTTTGCTTGTTGGGAGATTTCCTGTGTAAATAGTTTTTTTATTTCCTTTCTTTTCTTTGGGGGTCAGTAGGAGAAGACCATGATTAAATTGTTGAAGTGGCTCTTAAATGCATGATTGTTTATTTAACTTAGAGCCCATATTACTTGTTTTCTCCTGTTTATTGAATGCTTGCAGATTCCAGCTTAGTCCAATGCACGTGCACTCTTATTATTATTCACATCGTTCGGTTGTGCAAGTGAAGGCAATAATGATGATATATGATGGACCTATTGGGATGAGAAAAGATGGTATGAACTTGACCTCTCTTGTTTTTGTAAATATGATGATTCGTCGTTCCTGAGTCAGCTATTATGAAGTAAGCATATTTGCAATGACATTTAGAGATTATAGTTGCTTGTGCCATGCTTGATTAGCTATGAGTTATAATGGTTTACCTTGTGTGCCAACATGCTATTAGAATGATTATGATGTGGTATGATGGGATGGTATCCTCCTTTAAATGAATTGAGTGACTAGACTTGGCACATGTCCACGCATGTAGTTGAATCCAATCAACATAGCCTTCATGATATTTATGTTCATGGTATATTATATCCTACTCATGCTTGTATTCGGTGTAAATTAATTTTAATGCATGTTTACGACTGTTGTCGCTCTCCCAGTTGGTCGCTCCCCAGTATTTTGCTAGCCTTCACCTGTACTAAGAGGGAATACTGCTTGTGCATCCAAACTCCTTAAACCTCAAAGTTGTTCCTTATGAGTCCACTATACCTACCTATATGCGGTATTTACCTACCGTTCCAAGTAAATTTGTATGTGCCAAACTCCAAACCTTCAAATGAAATTCTGTTTTGTATGCTCGAGCAGCTCATGTTTCAACTAGGGCTGCCCTTATCTTCCATGTTAGGCGGTTATTCTCAAGAGGAGTGGACTCCGCTCCTCATTCACGAGAAAATGGCTAGTCACCGAGATGCCCAGTCCCATGCTTTATGCAAACTAAATCAAAATAATTGCAAACAAAACTCCCCCTGGGACCCATTGAATGTTGGAGGCACTCGTTGTTTCGAGCAAGCCATGGATTGATGCCTGTGGAGGAGGGGAGTATAAACTTTACCATTCTGTTTGGGAACCGCCTATAATTTGTTTAGCATGGAAGATATCGTCATCTCATAGTTGTTGCGTTGGCAGAAAAAGTATGCCGCTCAAAATGTTATTCAATCTCTATTTTAAAACCGAGCTCTGGCACCTCTACAAATCCCTGCTTCTCTCTACGAAGGTCCTATCTATTTACTTTTATGTTGAGTCATCATCCTTCTTATTAAAAAGCACCCGCTGGAGAGCACACTGTCGTTTGCATTCATTATAATTGGTTTACATTGGGTATGACTTGACTGGATCTCTTTTACCATGAATTACAATGTTTAGTCAGTCCTTGATCTGTAAAGGTTCTCTGCATTTATGTTTTGCGGTCTTAGAAAGGGCTAGCGAGATACCATTTTGTTATATCATGTTATGATTATTTTGAGAAAGTGTTGTCGTCCGAGTTTTGTTATCATAGCTCGCTAGCTGATTATGCTATTGATATGAGTAATTGTGAGACCTTTGTGTTATTGTTAGTATGGTTAGTTCATAATATTTGCTGAAACTTGAATGCTGGCTTTTCATGTTACAACAACAAGAGCAAACAGAGTTTGTAAAAGTTTTTCTTTTTCTCTTTCAGTTTGTCAACTGAATTGCTTGAGGACAAGCAAGGGTTTAAGCTTGGGGGAGTTGATACGTCTCCGTCGTATCTACTTTTCCAAACACTTTTGCCCTTGTTTTGGACTCTAACTTATATGATTTGAATGGAACTAACCCGGACTGACGATGTTTTCAGCAGAATTGACATGATGTTGTTTTTGTGCAGAAAATAAAAGTTCTCGGAATGACCTGAAACTCCACGGAATATCTTAGAATAAATAATAAAAAATCCTCGCCAAAGATGAAGACCAGGGGGCCCACAGCCTGTCCACGAGGGTGGGGGGGGGGGGCGCCCCCCTACCTCGTGGGCCCCCTCTGGCCCTTCGACGCCAACTCCAACTCCATATATTGGCTTTCGGGGAGAAAAAAATCAGAGAGAAGAAATCATCGCGTTTTACGATACGGAGCCACCGCCAAGCCCTAATCTCTCTCGGGAGGGCTGATCTGGAGTCCGTTCGGGGCTCCGGAGAGGGCGATTCGTCGCCATCGTCATCATCAACCATCCTCCATCACCAATTTCATGATGCTCACTGCCGTGCGTGAGTAATTTCATCGTAGGCTTGCTAGACGGTGATGGGTTGGATGAGATTTATCATGTAATCGATTTAGTTTTGTTAGGGTTTGATCCCTAGTATCCACTATGTTCTAAGATTGATGTTGCTATGACTTTGCTATGCTTAATGCTTGTCACTAGGACCCGAGTGCCATGATTTCAGATATGAACCTATTATGTTTTCATGAATATATGTGAGTCCTTGATCCTATCTTGCAAGTCTATAGTAACCTACTATGTGTTATAATCCGGCAACCCCGAAGTGACAATAATCGGAACCACTCCCGGTGATGACCATAGTTTGAGGAGTTCATGTATTCACTATGTGCTAATGCTTTGTTCCGGTTCTCTATTAAAAGGAGGCCTTAATATCCCATAGTTTCCAATAGGACCCCTCTGCCACGGGAGGGTAGGACAAAAGATGTCATGCAAAACAAAAAAAACAACTTGTGCGTGGGTGAGGCACCTGAGATGCCCCCCCTTTGGGTGTGTGTTACGCAAAAGGTAAAACGTGATCCAGGGACAGGTGGGGGGCAACTTATGTGTGGTGTGAGTAACATGAGTTGCCTCACCCCCCTCCCTTTTTAGCCTATTAAAAACACAATTATAATCCATTTTTTGTGGGTGGGCACATAAGCAACCATTATATGGCAATAGAAAAAAACATTGCATCTGCTTTGGCACATAAAAAGTTTGTGATTAAGGGATTTGAAGTGTAGTTTACAAGGATTCTATAACACCTCAGTGTCAGCAACTTTACAACGCTTCTTCTTTGGTTGTTGCTCTTGAGAAACATCCCCCTCATTCACACCTTCGACTGGATCATCCTCATTACTGTTGGTGCTAGCAGGCCGCTTCCCTCGGTTTACTACACGCTTTTGCCGCTTCCGCTCGTAAACAATTGTTTTGTTAATACCTTGCTTTTCTGATACAGGTGTTTGCCAAAAAGCAATAAAGATAAAACCTAAGGTGCACTTATGAGAAAATAGGGGTAGAAAGAGGTATTGGGGGCGGGGTGGGGGCCCGGTTAAACCTCCACTCGGACTTCAGATGCAGGAGATGGGACCCTGTCGTGCTGCGACGATGTTGAATCCAGTTCATCACGCTTTTTGCTTGACAGACCAGACATGTTTGCCTGAAAAAAATAACAGAAAATTAGCAAAGGATTAAACTATTCACATGTTGCAGTGCTCATGGAAGTAGCAACGAAAAACGACATTCATTTCAGCATCGTATTGTTGGCTGTAAAAACTACATGAAAATTAACTTGCCTAACACCAAAAACTTGCCTAATTGGGCATGATGAACTTGTCTGCTACAAAATGCCTCTGCCTGGCAACTACCAACCCCAACCCCCAAACTTGCCCAAGACTTGCCTACTACACAAAAGAACTAGTGCATAACTAAAAAAACACCCAAAATGATGGCCATAACTTGCCTGATAGTGAACATCAACTTGCGTGGTACCTAGATAAAATACGGGCTCCTACCCCCCGAACTAAAAAAACAGGGCCAAACTTGCCTGACGTTTGGCATAAAGTTGCCTGGTGGAAAATATGTCGAGCAAAATTACTCCGCAATCTGCAGCGGGGGCACGCACACCTCCAAAAACGTATGTCGACCCCGAAATCACACGAACCGGACGCGGGGGCGAACATGCATCATGGATATCTAGAACAT
>NC_041381.1:704838623-704852101 GCF_002162155.2 Triticum dicoccoides
ACACACCTCCAAGCCTGTTTCGACCACGAAATCACACAAACCGGACCTGGGGGAGAACATGCATCCATGGATATCTAGAACATACATCCATGATGACCATAACTTGCATGATAGCAAACATGAACTTGCATGGTGCCTAGATAAAACACGGGCTCCTACCCCCCGAACTAAAAAAACAAGGCCAAACTTGCCTGACGTTTGGCGTAGACTTGCCTAGCGTTTGGCATAAACTTGCCTGGTGGACAAAATATGTCGAACAAAATTACTCTGCAATCTGCAGCGGGGGCGCACACACCTCCGAGCCTATTTCGACCACGAAATCACACGAACCGGACGCGGGGGCGAACATACATCCAAGTACCTACCTAACCACCCCCGAGGCTACCCCCAAAAAGTAGCAAGGACTAGTGGCAGGGACTAGCGCAAGTGAAAACGCTGACCAGGTCGACAAACAAGCACCGCTGCGAGCACTAACCAGCGGGTGACGAACCTACTAAAAACTCCACGCCACCAGCAAGGACAGCAATGGGGAGATCCGCACGAGGTTTACCTTGACGCCGATGAACCACCTCTTTCCTTCGCCGCCGCCCGCACAGAACGACTCCCCGTCTCACTTTGCCTCCTTCGCCGTAACTGCCGCTCTGCACGTCCGCCGATCTCGCTTGCGAAAGTAGCTCCCCCACGGCTGACGAGCCGCACGGGAGAGCAACTCGAAGCGCCGACCACCCCGCGCCGCCGAACCACCCCCGAGAGCACCGATTTGGACTGCGGCGAGGCAGATTTGGGCAGGCGCGTTGTCGATTTGCGTCGATTTGGGCGAGGAGGAAGGAGAAACCGCCCACACTGCCGAATGGGGGAGAGTGACGTTGCGGAGAGGTGGAGAAGACACAGATAATGGGGGCCCCACCACGCGCTAGACGTTTCCCCCCGACCAGATATACGCGCGATGTTTCGTACCGACCAGGTTCCACCTGGTCGAGATCGCGTCCGATCGCGATGCATCCGGCGGCTCTCGCAGGGTGTGCTCGGGAATGTTAAAAAGTGCAGCTGCACTTATTAGAATTTGGGATAATTAAAATAAAGTTTCGAGACTATTAGAGCATTGTCCCAAGTGAGGAAAGGATGATGGAGACTATGATTCCCCCACAAGTCGGGATGAGACTTCGGACTTTATAAAATAAAAGAGAAAGGCCAAATAAAAAAAAGAGAAGGACAAATAAAAAAGGGAAAAAATAAAAAAAGAAAAAAAGAAAAGAAAAGAAAGAGAAAAAAATGAATGAGAGAAAAAGAGAGAAGGGACAATGCTACTATCCTTTTACCACACTTGTGCTTCAAAGTAGCACCATGATCTTCATGATAGAGAGTCTCCTATGTTGTCACTTTCATATACTAGTGGGAATTTTACATTATAGAACTTGGCTTGTATATTCCGATGATGGGCTTCCTCAAAATGCCCTAGGTCTTCGTGAGTAAGCAAGTTGGATGCACACCCACTTAGTTTCTTTTGTTGAGCTTTCATACACTTATAGCTCTAGTGCATCCGTTGCATGACAATCCCTACTCACTCACATTGATATCTATTAATGGGCATCTCCATAGCCCGTTGATACGCCTAGTTGATGTGAGACTATCTTCTCCTTTTTTGTTTTCTCCATAACCACCATTCTATTCCACATATAGTGCTATGTCCATGGCTCACGCTCATGTATTGCGTGAAAGTTGAAAAAGTTTGAGAATACTAAAGTATGAAACAATTGCTTGGCTTGTCATCGGGGTTGTGCATGATTAAATACTTTGTGTGATGAAGATAGAGCATAGCCAGACTATATGATTTTGTAGGGATAGCTTTCTTTAGCCATGTTATTTTGAGAAGACATGATTGCTTTGTTAGTATGCTTGAAGTATTATTGTTTTCATGTCAATATGAACTTTTATCTTGAATCATTTGGATCTGAACATTCATGCCACAATAAAGAAAATTACATAGAGTAATATGCTAGGTAGCATTCCACATCAAAAATTCTGTTTTTATCATTTACCTACTCGAGGACGAGCAGGAATTAAGCTTGGGGATGCTTGATACGTCTCCAACGTATCTATAATTTTTGATTGTTTCATGCTATTATATTACCTGTTTTGGATGTTTATGGGCTTTACTTTACACTTTTATATCATTTTTGGGACTAACCTATTAACCGGAGGCCCAGCCCAAATTGTTGTTTTCTTGCCTATTTCAGTGTTTCGAAGAAAAAGAATATCATACGGAGTCCAAACGGAATGAAACCTTCGGGGGAGTTATTTTTTGGAACGGAAGCAATCCAGGAGACTTGGAGTAGACGTTAGGGAAGCTTCGAGGTGGCCACGAGGCAGGGAGGCACGCCCTACCCCCCTGGGCGTGCCCCCACCCTCGTGGGCCCCTCGTGGCTCCCCTGACCGACTTCTTTCGCCTATATATCCATATACCCTAAAAACATCGAGGAGCACAATAGATCGGGAGTTCCGCAGCTGCAAGCCTCTGTAGCCACCAAAAACCAATCGGGACCCTGTTCCGGCACCCTGCCGGAGGGGGGATCCATCACCAGTGACCATCTTCATCATCCCGGCACTCTCCATGACGAGGAGGGAGTAGTTCACCCTCGGGGTTGAGGGTATGTACCAGTAGCTATGTGTTTGATCTCTCTCTCTCTCTCTCGTGTTCTTGAGGTGATACGATCTTGATGTATCGCGAGCTTTGCTATTATAGTTGGATCTTATGATGTTTTCCCCCTCTACTCTCTTGTAATGGATTGAGTTTTCCCTTCGAAGTTATCTTATCAGACTGAGTCTTTAAGGATTTGAGAACAGTTGATGTATGTCTTGTCGTGCTTATCTTTGGTGACAATGGGATATTCACGTGATCTACTTGATGTATGTTTTGGTGATCAACTTGCGGGTTCAGTGAACTTATGCATAGGGGTTGGCACACGTTTTCATCTTGACTCTCTGGTAGAAACTTTGGGGCACTCTTTGAAGTACTTTATGTTGGTTTGAATAGCTGAATCTGAGATTGTGTGATGCATATGTATAATCATATACCCACAGATACTTGAGGTGACATTGGAGTATCTAGGTGACATTATGGTTTTGGTTGATTTGTGTCTTAAGGTGTTATTCTAGTACGAACTCTATGATAGATCGAACGGAAAGAATAGCTTCATGTTATTTTACTATGGACTCTTGAATAGATCGATCAGAAAGGATAACTTTGAGGTGGTTTCGTACCCTACAATAATCTCTTCGTTTGTTCTCCGCTATTACTCTTTGTTGCATGTTGAGGGATAGTTATATGAACCAGTTATGTTATTATTGTTGAGAGAACTTGCACTAGTAAAAATATGAACCCTAGGCCTTGTTTCCTAGCATTGCAATATCGTTTGTGCTCACTTTTATCATTAGTTATTATTGTTGAGAGAACTTACACTAGTAAAAATATGAACCCTAGGCCTTGTTTCCTAGCATTGCAATACCGTTTTTGCTCACTTTTATCATTATTTACCTTACTGTTTTTATATTTTCAGATTAAAAAAAACTATATCTACCATCCATATTGCACTTGTATCACTATCCCTTCGCCGAACTAGTACACCTATACAATTTACCATTGTATTGAGTGTGTTGGGGACACAAGAGACTCTTTGTTATTTGGTTGCAGGGTTGTTTGAGAGAGACCATCTTCATCCTACGCCTCCCACGGATTGATAAACCTTAGGTCATCCACTTGAGGGAAATTTGATACTGTCCTACAAAGCTCTGCACTTGGAGGCCCAACAACGTCTACAAGGAGAAGGTTGCGTATTAGACATCATCCTGCAGTAGTGATTTATTCAATCTTACTGGTACTGAAATTGTATTTACATGCGTGTCTGCGCAAATGGAGAATAGTGATGAACCCTTTAAATATTCATTGTCCAACAAGAGGATTCGAGCTTCTATTGGATAATATTGTAATAATATGACTTGCAAAGTTTGAACTATTATATATATGATGAAAATTACGATGGCCGGAACCAACCTGTGGTTGGATGATTAGAGGGACTGTGGTATCCCCAGCCCACCAGGGTTCAAATCCTCGTGCTCGCATTTATTCCTGGATTTATTTCAGGATTTCCGGCGATGTGCATTCAGTGGGAGGAGACGTTCCCGTCGACGACGAGGTGCCTACGGTGACTTCGTAAATTTCAAGATGATATGTCGGCTCAGTCTTTCGGAGATGCTCATAGGGGTAGGGTGTGCGTGTGTGCGTTCATAGGGGTGAGTGTATGCGCGTGTATATGAGCGCTTGTGTCTGTACTGATGTTCAAAATAAATTACGATGGCTGAAATCAACCTCGATACATGTATATTTGTCTAGACGTGCGTTGCACGTGCACGTTTACTAGTTGTATGAAAATGAGTCTAGAACTTGAGTAGTTTCATTAATGGATGAGCTGTGATTGCGTGTAACATATTTCTGGTATGTTATCCTTTCTGTTTGAGTAAATTGTACTCCCTCCGTCCCAAAAAGCCTATGCATAGTTATTACGCATACATCCAAGTCGAACACATACATCCAAAAAGAACATGCCGGCAACGGCAAATGCGCAAAGTCATACAAGAGCAAATTATGCTAAGCTGACAAAAAGAACTCCAATGCAATCAAAACAATGATCGACAAATTACAACAACGCTCATATATGCACCAACCATCTCTTGACACCAAAAGGACAACGATATTCTTCAACGTCAACGTCTTCAGAAAGGCAACAACGCTCAAGCACTGTCATCACCAGGTCCAACCACCATGGGCTAGATTCTAGGTTTTCACCCTGAAGAACAAGCCCGAGCATACCCAAGTAATGCCTTCAAGAAGGTAACGATGCAAAAACATCGTCATTGTCAAGTATAACCCACTCGGGTCAGACCTAGGGTTTTACCCCGAAGCTCGAGACCGGGTATTCAAGAAGCACCACCAAATCGGAGTCAATCATGTGTTGTTGCCACAACTTACTCGCGATCACAATAACTACATGCGGCGGGCTAGAAATCCTACCACCGCCAATTAGGGTGGACTATCATCGTCACACATAATTCTTAAAACCTTTGGGAGGAATCCTGGTCTTGTACTTGCACCACGGTCCCTTCACAACTGAACGATGGTCGAAGAGCTCGCCAAGATGTAGGACAACTACTTGCATCGTACCCTAGTGCTAGGCCTCATAGGAGCGCACCACATGGCGCCTCTAGTGATGGTACACAACCTCGACTTTATGGAGCCAGTGTTCCCCATGACGCTTGATCGATGGTCAATGTGTGGCAGAACTCACTGAGGTGGTAGACAGAGTACCCAACTCTTCTTGGAAGAATTTGCAAGAGTTGAGTTTGATGGATACCAATATCACTGTCATGGCATTACACTTCTTGTAAAACCTAACTATCTTAAACGAACTTTACATGTATGGCAACTAATTGAGTGATTTTGATAATATTGGCATGCTTACAATTTGACTTACGTAAGCCTCAAAAGGAACAACTTTAGCGATGTGACATCAAAATATCATTTTTTTTGGTTTTATGAATATGAAATTAAATGAATTATCTCTTAATACTTTGAACATCATTACTGATTCACATTGGGTTCCTCCGCTCTACTTGTATTATACACCGTTCTCGTATTGTAATTTGGGTCCCCGGTTTCCTAAATTGCTTGAGTGGTAGAAGGGGCATCATTGAGCTTGATAAATCAAACACATGCCTCGTTGGTAGGATTGTAGATTGGTTTGGATAAAAAATATATTTTGTAACATTGTTGGGTATTAGGGGAACACTTGTTGTCGATCGACTAGAGTGTCTATTTTCACTAACTGTTTAGTAGAAATGGTCTCTTGCGTGCAAATGTTCTTTGTTAGATGATAAATTCAGATGTATGAGTACTTTATTGGGGCCTACATCGACGAGAATTCTTGATCTTGAACTATAACTGGGTAGACGTGGAGCAAGGAGGACCTATACAATTACGATCTTGATTCCTGAGTGGCCACGCATGCTTTTGATTGTCCTTCATTGCTTCAAAACATATAGTATCTTCATGAGAAGAAAAAAATTGGTACGAGTTTTTCACCAACTTTGTGATATTTGTATATTTAATGGTCCCTCAACTTATGTAATGCTAATGTTGATATAAACCGCATGAAAAAAAACGGCTGTAGATTTATGCCATAATGTGTGTTGATATGCAAATTACTTGACAAATTAACTTGGTTGTGTCGAGACTCCCAATATCTTGCCAAACTCCTTTTAGTTTGGTTGAAATGGTTGGGCCTGCCCCTGCTCTTAAGAAATTCAGAGAAACATGACAAGAATCAATGTTGAGACTTATTTGAATGTATTCTATGCCGACTGTGTCCCTCGGTGCTTGGATGGGGAATATAGCACATTCATGTTCAAAATATAGAGTAGGGATCACCCCTTAGCCCTTACCCGTCATGCCCTGGATAACGCATCCCTTCTTGTGTCAATTACCTCTTTGTTTCCTAAAACCTTGTTATTCTGCTACGAGAGGTTGTGGAGCAAGTACCCTATTAGTTACGCGTGGAGATTGATTTCGCGCCACGATCGACCCCATTGAAAAGAGTGGTTGCTCGTCTCAGTCAATGTCACAGTAGCTATAAGTGATGGGATCGACACCTGAAAGATTAGGACGACACATCCTTCTTTAGCTCAGTGCATCTGAGAGCAAGTTGTGCTAACCGCTTGCTTGCACATCAGGCCACTGTGTGGATCGGGTGTTATATTATATAGTTCAAATCATCAGTTGGTGCGCATCGGGTTAACGTCTTGTGAGATAAGTCTTTTCGGGCATCAGAAGTGGTGAACCCATTCTTCCATATGTTGCTCACAAGAAGCGATTCCCACGCTTGCTTTGCTTGGGAACAAGCAAGCGCTCGAGCGATGGAAAGGGGGAGGTGTAACACGCGAAGATGGTCACATGGCAGAGACATGGGACAAATGTACGTGAGTATATGTATGTATTTGTGTTTTTTAGAGGGAGGAGGAAGTATATATATGTGTGCGTGAGGTCCTAGAAAAAAATCATTGAATCAAAGTATATACATTAATAATAATTAAAATAAAGTTTCGACAGGAGCAAGAAAAGAAAAGAGAAAAAAGAAAGAGAAGGAATTCAAACCTGCAAAAAAAAAAAAAACAGAGAGAAGGAATTGGACTAAGGGGTGGGTGGGTCTCATTCTCACAGATGGGCCGGGCCTGCTCGTGAGGCTACTCTCAGTGTACACTGACGCGGCCCTCTCCCCCTGGTAAATACGGAGTAGGTAGCTTCACTCACAGAAAAGAAAAGAAAAATCATTTCTTTCAGTCCACCTCTTCTTCTTCTCGGCGACGGCGGCGGCAGGCGGGCGGGCGAGCGAGGAACCCTAACCCTAACCACTACTTCCGATCCGCAAGGTAGGATCCAACCCCTACCCCTAATCAGTAGCTCCGACCCGCAATGTAGGTTCCAACCCGGCCGGATTTCTCGATTCTTGGGGCGATTGATGCCTGCTTGTCTGCAGGGCTTCGACGATGGCGGCGGCGGCGGCCACGAGGATCCTGCGCCCGGCGGTGCTTCCAGGGGAGCGGCTTCGCCGGCTCGTCCACACCGAGCAGGTACCTTCTCCCTTCGCTCTCCGGCTTGCTGTGTTTCCAAGGTCTGTGGCCCGACGTTCTTGCTCCGATTGGTGGAGGCCCTCCGTTAGTCTGTATCAATTGCTCTGTCATAGGGATGCACGCCTATCCTTGATACAAGCATCTTTTTTTTATTTCCAACTACGTAGTAGATTGTTGCTCTGATTGGTGGGGGTCCTCCGTTCTTCTCTCCATGCTATTATCTACTCCCTCCGTTCCAAAATAGATGACCCTATTTTGGAACGGAGGTAGTAGTATTAGTAGTATATCACAGGGATGCACATTTTTCATTGATTTCCATTGATAGATGATCAACTGCCTAGCATGAATGTGTTGATATTTTGGTAAAACTGACATCTATTGGTTTCCAACTAGCTTTATTATTTTGCTGTACAAGTGGTACATTATCAACTGCCTAGCATGAGTGTGTCGATATTCTGGTAAAAATCAACATCATTTGCTCTCCAAATAGTTTTGTATTTTCCTGTGACATTGGTAGATGATCAGCTGCCTGGCATGATTGCCTTGATATTTTAGCAAAATCATCATCTTTTGGTCTCAAATTAGTTCTATATTTCGCTGTGCCATTGGTAGATGACCAGTTGCCTAGCATGAAATGAATTCCTTGATATTTTGGTAGAAATCGACGCATTTTGGTCTCCAGCTAGTTTTATATTTTGCCGTGCAAGATATAAGGTGTGTTTCGCTGTATGTAGATCGCATCTCTGGTCAAGATTGTTGTTTAGTCATCAATTCTCAATGCCGCCTCTGCCTGGCAACTGATCATCTTCCATCTAGATTCTTTATCGCATCTCCGGTAAAATCAGCATCTTTTTTTTTTTTCATTTCCAACTAGATTCTTGCTCTGATTGGTGGAGGCCCTCCATGGTTCTCCATACTATCATCTTCTCCCTCCATCCCAAAGCAAGTTGTATCAAGTTGAGACACTTATTTTGGGACGGAGGGAGTATTATATGCAGGAATGCACCGGCATCCTTAAAACAGGCATCTTTTTTATTGCCTAGCATGAGTGCCTTGATATTTTGGTAAAACATTGGCATCGTTTGGTTTCCACCTAGTTTTGCACGTATTTTGTTGTGCCATTGGTAGATGATCAACTGCCTAAGCATGAATCTGGTGATATCTTGGTAAAAATCTACATCTTTTGGTCTCCAAATAGTTTTGTACATCTTTTGATCAACTGACTAGCATGAATGCCTTGGTATTTTGGCAAAATCGCCATCCTTTTGGTCTCCATCTAGTTTTATAATTTTCTGTGCCATCGGCAGATGATCAAATGCGTAGCATGAGTGCCATGATGCTTTTGTAGAAAGCAACATCTTTTGGTCTCCAACTAGTTTTATATTGCCTCCGTCCCAAAATTCTCGTCTTAGATTTGTCTAGATACGGATGTTTCTAGTTTTATCTAACACTAAAACGTGACTAGGCAAATCTAAGATACATCCATATCTAGATAAATCTAAGACGGGAATTTTGGGACGGAGGGAGTATTTTCTTGTACCATTGGGGCAGATGATCAACTGCCTAGCATGAATGCCTCGATATTTTGGCAGAAATAGACAACTTTTGGTCTCCAACTGGTTTTAGATAAGGTGTGTTTGCTGTATGTAGATCACATATCTTGTCAAGATTGTTTGTTTAGTCATCTGTTCTCAATGCTGCTTCTGCCTAGCAACTTCTATGTCGGTAAAGTCGGCATCCTCCATTAGCAGATGATGAACCGTCTAGCAACTATGAATGATCAATGGACAGTAAAACTGAATTCCTTTTTTGCGTAGAATTAGATTGATATATGCTGTACGGTAGACCATGTCTCTTGTCAAGGCTGTTGTTTAGTCACCAATTCTGAACGCTGATTCTGTGTTCCCAGCATCCCGCACCCGCCTGTTCCTTGAAGGAAGGATACCGTGGGTCGCAAATCCAGCAGAAGAAAGAGGAGCTGTACACGGCTTCCCAGCTAGACAGGTATGTTCTCAAAGACTCTGTGCACACAAGTCAAGCCCAGGCCGCATGACACTTGATGATGGTACAATATCAATCATACGTAGACATAGATATTTGTTCTGTTTTTCCTCTGCTACAGGAGTTGCTATATATGTTCCTTACCATCTCATCCCACCTAACCTGCAGGCGCCCAATAACTACAGCCAAGAAGGTGACCGAGTGGACTGCGACAGCGTTTGTTCTTGTTGCTGGTGCGGTCACTCTGGGTGGCCTAGCTACTGCTGAGGGAGCGCACAAGCAAGATGAAAGTGATGAAAGGCGTTGCCAATGTCAGTCCGTGGCTATGCG
Organism: Triticum dicoccoides; assembly: GCF_002162155.2. NCBI lineage: Eukaryota > Viridiplantae > Streptophyta > Magnoliopsida > Poales > Poaceae > Triticum > Triticum dicoccoides. The sequence goes on from NC_041381.1 coordinate 704,848,635, forward strand.
CCGAGTGCGAGCAGAGTCAGAGTCTTAGGCGTACAAATGCCTGAGAGTGTGGCCAAGCAAGTGGATCGGCGCCGAATCAAAAGGAAACTGCAGAAGCGAGTGGAGTGAACGAAATGCATCTTGTTCTATTCCAGCACTATATTATGCGTGTCTCCTGAAAGTTATGTCTATGACTTGCAGTCTACTGTGGAACTTTAGCATTATAACTGGATGATCTGTGATCGCATTGTAAGATATTTGTCATGTCGTTGACATGGTATGTTATGTACTTCCCATTTGTGCAAATTCTATGAAGATGAGGCTGCGTTTTTATAGGCGAGAACAGCGTCCAGACCTGCTCGGGTTGGGCTGCTGCTGCATCTGTTTTGAGTAAGTTGTATGAAAATGAGTCTTATGCATTGTTATCGGGGAGAGCAGCTTAAGGATGTCAGCTAAATTTCTGTCTTTAGCTGTCGAAGTCGACTCTCTCGTGATAAGTGTGTGAACAAACTTCATGGGAGAAAGGACACTATCAGCAGATGCTGCATGACGTCGTTTGTTCAGCGGCAATTAGGGTTACTGCAGTGTTAGTGTTTAACTGAGTATCGATGAGCTTTTGTCAACAAACATGAGTCATTCCTTTTCCATGCTGGACCCTCTATAAGAACCCGCCACCTCTCCGCCGGTGAGGCCACGTGTCCCCTCTTTTGTTTGTTGCTCCAGCAGCCAGAGGAGTGGGGACCTTCGGATACGTGTTGCAGCGCTGTGGTTAGAGCAACTCCAGTCGTGCCCCCAACAAGCCCCCTCCCCCTCCCCCGGCGTTTTTTAGCGCCGGCGCGAAAAAATTGGCCCAGTCACGCCCCAGGAGCCTGTTTTTTGCCGGGTTGGGCCGAAATTGGTGTTGTGGACCCATGCCGAACCCGGCACGCTGGGGAGCGCTCGGGGGCGCCGGGACGATCGAATTTGGCGCGAAAGAAAGGCGGGCCCGCCAAGTCAGCGACCTACGTCCCACGGGTTCCCTCTTTTCTTTGCCGCTCCAGCCGCCGGAGGAGTGGGGACCCCAGTTGTGTTGCAGCGCTGTGGTTAGGTCTTTTAGGATTAAGAATTTCGTTCCTCTAGCAGCTACACTATGCTGTCGATGGCCCCACCTCACCAAGGTGGGGTCGTCAGATCGTTGCTCTTGTATAGTGGTGGATCTAGTTGTGTCTTCATGTTATGCAGCTGGTCTTAGAACTGTCATTGGCCGCTTTAATTTACGACCGATGATGATTTTTGTTAACAAACATGATTGATCTGGCCAGATTAATCTTTTTAGGAAGTGACATGATAAACGGGCTAGAACACTCAACATGTTAGCAGGAGAACAGTACGGAGACAGGCAGATGGTTTGGGGCAAAACCATCAATCCTCGTTATTATTTTTATTTTATTTTTTCAAAAACCAGGTTTGAGCAGGCTATATCTACTACCCCTGTAAATGTAAAAGATAAATAATCAGACCCATCAATCAATAAGATCTAATGGTCCTAAATCCTTCCATGTTTAACAAAAAAAACCACTCATTAAGGCACATCGATCGCTAACTCTACCGTGCCGTTCGGAAAAAAAACCGCACACCCGCACGACCTCTCGCCCACGTAGCCTCCCGCACACCCGCATCGATCGCTAATCCATCGATCCTCCTCAGGCGCCGTTCCTCCCGCAGCCTCCCGTCCGTCGTCGCGCCCTTAGCCGCGGGAGCTTTTTTTTTTTTGAACCGGGCTTTACCCCTTTCCATTACTAAGAACGGAAATACAACCAGTTCAGATGACAGGAGGAGGGAAAGAGGGTAGAGCGAGTTCAAGCATTACCAGGAAACCCACCACATCCGCCCGACATTGTGACGGATGCCATGGGGCGAAAACCTGGTAACACCAATATTAAGTCTATGACATCCAAACAAACCACACATCAGATCATCCCGAAACTAGCAGAGTCTATGCAAAAGTATCAGATGGCGTGGGAAAAAGATCGCCTCCAGCTCCAGAAATCCGCCCCGCCGAAGCCGCAACTTGGTAGATCACGCCTGGATCGTTTGCTTGGCCGGATCACACAGTCTCATCAGCTGCAGCGTGCGTTCCTGATCATCTCTGCACCAGCGCGAAGTTCCCCAGCCGCTTCCCCTTCCTGTAAACCTGTCCAATATAATAGAAACGAGCAAAGGGAGAAAACAATCTCAAAAGGAGTTTTGATCTGTTTTTTCTCAAAAGTAGCACGGTTACGCGCCAACCATATGGCCCAACAGGTAGCAGCTAGACCCACAGTATAGAAGATCTCTTTGCCAGGAAGAAATTTACTGCACCAAACAAAATATTGCCAATAGTTATTAGGGCACATATCAGTGCCCAACACCACCCCAATTGACCTCCAAACAACCCTGGCAACAGGGCAGGTGAAGAAGAGGTGTTTAGAGGTTTCAACCTCTCTGCAAAAAGAACAACGGGGGTTCCCATGCCATTTTCTTTCCCTCATCACTTGCCTTGTCAAGACTGCATCCTAAGATAATTGCCACAAGAAATTTTTTATTTTGAGAGGAATTTTAGCTTTCCAAATCCACTTATAGCTGCACCCAGCAAGGGGTTTCTCCAGCAACTTATATACAGATTTGGTAGAGAACTTGCCATTTTGATTAAGCCCCCAGTAAACTTTGTCACCATCACCACTCTTAGCAAGAGGAATATTTTTAATAATAGACCGCAGCGCTTCCCACTGCTTAAGCAGATCAGGGGTAAGCCTGCGTCTAAAGAAGGTGTTGGCATCATCGCCCATCAGCTTATTCACAGTACAATCAGGGAAATTACAGATAGCGAATAGTTGAGGGAATTGTTCCTGAAGAACAGGAGACCCATTAATAGAGTCCTTCCATAACCTAGTGATGTCCCCCGTATTAGTTTCTATTCTTCTGCCCAACATATAAACACTTTTGACTTTGATAAGTGATTTCCAGCAAGGCGAGTCGGAGAATCTAGCAGTGACATCTGCAACAGTTTTGTTGCGAAGATATCTGGCACGGACAATATCCTGCCATAGCCCTTTTTGTGTTTCAAGTTTCCACCACCACTTGACCATCAGGCTAACATTTTGTTTCCGCAAGTCCTTGATACCCAGACCACCTTTATCCTTAGATCTACAAATTCTACTCCACCTCACAAGGTAGTACCTCCTCTTCTTATTACATCCTTGCCAGAAGAATCTTCTTCTATGTTTATCCAATCTTTCAATAAAGGTTTTATTCATAAGCCACATCGACATATGATAAAGAGAGATCTGTGTAACTACAGAGTCTAGGAGAGTATGTCTCCCCCCATCGAAGCCGCGTTGCCTATCCAGGCTTCAAATCTTTTCAAGTACTTGCCCACGATGAATTCCCAATCAGAGTTTTTCAGGTTTGTATTGCTCACAGGCATGCCCAGGTATCTAATGGGGAAGCTGCCTATCTCGCAACTGAAT
>NC_041381.1:704852596-704856644 GCF_002162155.2 Triticum dicoccoides
TAACCCAGACATCATCTCAAACAGGTACAACAGCAACTTCAAGTTGACTGCCTTATCAATATCATCCTCCAGACAGATAATAGTATCATCTGCGTATTGCAGAACAGCCACCCCCTCAGGAATGAGGTCAGAAGCTAGCCCTACAATCAACTTATTTTTCTGGGCGTTTTTTATCATCTTGGTGAGGCATTCCACTGCAAGATTAAACAGGAACGGAGAGTGAGGATCCCCGTCGCGCCTTTTGCCGCAGGTCGCCGCGGGAGCCGCCGCGCCCTTTGTCGTGGGAGCCGTCCGAGCCGCTCAGCTTGGAGTCCTCAACCGCCACCGCACCCTTTGCCGTGGGAGCCGTTCGAGCCGCTCAGCTTGGAGTCCTCAATCGCTGCCGCGCCCTTTGCCGTGGGAGCCGTCCGAGCCGCTCAGCTTGGAGTCCTCAACCGCCGCCGCGCAGGCAGGTGAGAGGAGCGCGACCCTACAGGTTCCTATTGGGTTGGGTACCATACTGATGGCTGATACATGTGACGGGTTGGGGATTGGGATGTAGGTGGCGCGACGGAGGGGGAGTACGACGAGGTTTTGGGGCATCTCTCCTCTCTCACGCAGAACGTGCGGGCACACACCGGCAGCTCATGCAACCAGTGGGACCTTATGGACCGCTACCTCCAGGTTCGTCCCCTCCTCCTCATGCTCTGCCTGAATCGCGATGAGGGAATGTGTTGTCTGATGCGGGTGAATTTGGTTAGATTCTCGAGCTGGAGGAGGTCATCGTGTGGATGAAGGTCATACATGTCACCGGGACCAAAGGGAAGGTGAATCACGAGATAATATGTAATGACTCTCTCCAATTACAATACCAGATGTTGTGTTCTACTATATTGTTCGTCAGTCATGGGGCATTCTAATTTGGTTCTGACATCTAAGCAACTATTGTGCAACAATGAAGTTTTACCAAATCAATAGTTTAGGGCTATTTGGCACTGACATGCAGTGTAACCAGTTACAGAGTTCCCCAATCTCTGCTTTGACTGATTTGCCACTGTACAGATGGTGCCAAGGATTCGAGAAGTTGAACTAATACCAAGAACCATGTCGCCGGATGATTCAGGATGCAATGGTCCTAATAGTCGAGGTATTTGAGCCTTCCATGTTAATTGTGCCTGGTTATTACATAACCTCCATCATATGCAATTGATTATTACATAATCATCACCATTTTGTTAACTATGCTTGGTTCAAACATTCAGATTTCAGTTAAGTATTTTCTCTCTGGAAAGCATGCAAAATAAATATATCAATTTTGTTATCTGGACCTTTAATGTCCTTCCTTTATATCCATGCATTTTCTCTTCCGTTCAGTTGTAACTATTTTACCATTTTCTTCTTGAAATAGATAACGGTGCATTGGGTGAACTTGTTAGTTGTTAGTACAGAGATTTCCACATTCATTCTATCCCATTACTCATTTGCTTTGTAAGTTCCTACCATATTGTTTATGTTCATTTATTCTACTCATAATCATAATTCACGCGCTGCTGTCGCCGCCACTTTGAGGCCTTGGCCACCAAGCAACATCCTTTCCCGTGAGGCTTAATTCAGTACATGGTTCTCTGAATTTCTATGAGATTAATTCAGTATATGTTTGTCTGAATGTTATCCTGCCATGTTGGAATGTATCATTGGAATGCAAGTTAGGATGCTCTCTCTCCGTATGATATACTTTATGTTCTATGACAAATTTGATTTATTTTAGGTGATGTACATGAATGGCGGCAGATGGTTGAGGATTGAGGGAATGTAGATGCGACTATTGAGCACTTACTCTGAGGTGCTTTCAGGTCACTGATTGCTTTCTACCCTATGCACACAACATGTCCCTCCCTTTATTTATGATTTGAACAGGATATTACATGGTGTTCATGTTCTATTATATTTTATTCCTCTATAATTTGGTCCTAAAGATGACACCTTCCAGAATTTGGTTAGTTCTGTTCATGTCATGCTTGCTTCTCTTACACATGATTGTACTTTTGCCCTTGATGTTTTGCTTTCTCAACTTCATTAGAAGCATTATTGTTCTAAAAGTTTCAGTTGTACTGGTCATGTCACTTCTTTTTCCTGTCTTTGTAGATGATGGATTAATAAGACTGTTTGGACAAAATTCTGATTTTTTAACACTTGTTCCATGTGCGAATGTTCTGGGAGCACCAACTCCAACTGCTGACAAGGTGAAGCTTCTTAAGTCACTGTCAAATCTCACCATGTTAAGTAATCGATTTTACTTATCAAAGAAATACCAAAGAATTGGCCATGATGCCATGTTTTAATTAAGTTTGTTGCATGCCACGAGTTAAATGGAACCTGTTCCTATAGGATAATAGAATGCAATGTTAGTAGCCAGGGACTATTTTGAATATTTACATGTAAAGTATCCATCCTTTTTTCTATATATGTTTCGTGTTGTTTCTTCTAACATCAGGACTTCAGCACAAGATGTCGTAAACCGTGTAATGTGGCAACACCAAGAAGGCCACCATCAAGGCAAAGATGCAAACATGCAGAGCAGGTCTTGACTCCAGACCTATTTGTCATTCATTCACAGAGGCAATGAATATTATCTTAGTAATTTGAGATTTTCAAATATGATGCCTCAGTTTATAAGTCTGTTGCATGTAACATCCTTTTTTATTTAAAAAGTTTGGCTTCGCTTCTCATTATGGGTTTGGTGCTTATATTATTCTTACACAAGCCAGTTTCACCTGAATTTATCATACAACTTAGAATTAATTAGAGCCCTGTTCTTGATCCTTACTTAATGCAACTGGAAAAAACTTCCTTAAGATCCATCCACGTCTTTGCTCTCTTTTCCAACTTTTGGTTTTGTTCTCTTCAACATTTATTTTTCCAACACAGTATCGATTTCGCTCACAACCTAGCAATAATTGCATGACAGTAAAAATTGGGGTCATAGCAATGGTTAATAATGTCCTTTTTCTGTCATGTTGGTTCCATGTGTTTGTTACATTTATTTAATTAGAATTCTGCATGCTCTCTGCTGAAGTTTCTGCTGAAGTTTTGACAACTAATAGCTTTTGAGAATTATTAATATGGTTGTTGCTAGGAACTCTGAGCTTCGAGTTTTCAGAGGCATTTATTGTTAAAATATGAAATATGGTAAAATGCAAGCTCTAATGATGAAGCTCAACACCGAGAAAGTTTTTGACACTGTCCTGGGAGTTCCTGGTGATGGTGCTCAAGCAGAGGGGTATTGGTATTGGTTGGAGGAAAAGGATATATGCACTACTCATGTTCTCTTCAACCAAGATACTGGCAGTTGGGGTATGCTCTCATTTCTTAATTTTCTATAATCTGGAAGGCCAATTCGTATGAGCGCCTTCCTCCATCGTCGATCCACGACCCCTTCACACGCATGGTGCGCTCGACGCGCCGCCTCGACACGCTGCACTGGTATGTGTCCGACAGGCCCATACGAATTTCTGAATTTATCTGTGTGACTGGTTCATAGTAATATTCAGCTTCGTCCATGTTGCAATGACAGTTGATTGTATTTGTTCTTTTTTGTGTTTTGCGGAAGAACCTCAACAATTAAATGTACACCCAGAGAGATGCAGGGCACCTACACAGTGTGAATGATACAACATACAAGTTCTAAGCTATCCAAGGCGTTGGTTTTTTTCTGGACATGGTTCAGTATGAAGAATGTACTGACATATAATTGCAAAAGCTTACATCGCTAAATGATATAAGTAAAAATAGATATGCAATGTATAGGAACATTGATATTAGTTTTATATATGGAGTACGAAGATCCCCTGAAAGAATCACTTTTCTGAACCATGCAATTTTCTCACATTATGCCAGTAGAAGGAAGAGAGTTAAACACATCAACACATATCTTGGGAAATATCGTTATGCTATGTCCAGTGATATACCATGTATATATATATATATATATATATATATATATATATATATATATATATATATATATATATATATATATATATATATATATATATATATATATATATAT
>NC_041381.1:704856975-704857798 GCF_002162155.2 Triticum dicoccoides
TGTAAAAGGTTAAAAGTGAACAATATCTAGCAAAAGAAACCATGCCCAGGAGCTACATAGGTTTTGGCCAAATAGGTATTTAAGAACAAAGTTGGAACACTAGAGAGAGCAGGCCCGGGACATTGTTCTTTACAGTTGATTTTCTTCATCAAATTTGGTAGCCTGGAGATGCACAAGGAGTAGGCACAAGAAGGCGGTTTGTTAATATATGTCCAAATGTTGATGCTCCTACTTACAAGTCGTATGAAATGTGGATGCCAGCACTGGATATACCTTTAAAGCTGATGAAGATGATCCGGCTGCGTCATGTAATTTTTTTATACATCTGCTTTATATGTGAATTTCTTATTAATTTCCACGTGAGTTAGTTTGCTACAAAAGGTTGTATTTTCATTTGAACTATCAATTTTGTTTTTGGTTCATGTCATGGGCACGAGGACGGATGGATGTAAATCCTTTGGAAAATCAGACAACAGTTAGATATGAAGCATATTCATCTTATTGCAACTTGACATCACTAGTGCAGAACCGGGCATTAGCACCGGTTCGTAAGGTCCTATAGTGCCGGTTACATAACCGGCACTAATTTGTGGTCACTAAAGGCCCCCCCCTTAGTACCGGTTCAGCACGAACCGGTGCTAAAGGGCAACCACGTGGCACGAGCCAGCTCCGGGGACCTGGAGCCCTTTAGTACCGGTTGGTAAGACCAACCGGTACTATAAGGTTTGGGGTTTTTTTAGTTTTATGATTTCTTTTTCATTTAATTTTGTGTTTTCATTTTAGTTCTTTTTCGTTTGCTGGTATTTTATGATACTACACATTG
>NC_041381.1:704858109-704878291 GCF_002162155.2 Triticum dicoccoides
TATCACATCAATGTCTCACAAATTAAACCACCATATTAATTAATTCACACATACACACATGTATAGCTATATACAATTTCTCCTACATATGAATGTTGCCTTCGGAGCCAGTGGCATTAGCCTAATTGGTGCCTTCGGAGCACGATGACAATTGAAAGTGGTTTTCATGAGGACGGTAGCGGGTAATAGAATTCTCCATTCGGATTTATGACCTGGTCGAGCAAAAATCCCGCTATTTCCTCTTGAAGTGCTTCTACGCGCTCCCTTTCTATGAGCTTCTCCCGCACCTCTTTGAACTGTTAAGAAGGAGATCAATATGCATGTGTATTAATTGTGTGACTAGATATCGATAATGGTGTAAAAATTGTGAATAGTGTTCTGACAAGCGTACCCATTGCTGTCTTTGAGACCTGCTCCTTTCGGACGCCATCATGCGAATGTTCTCACAAACGCAGAATGCACACAGATCAGTCCCCTGCGCCTGCTTCAGGGCCTTTACGAGAATGGAATTTGATCAGATAAAATTAATCAAGCATGATAATTAAAGAGATGGCAGCTAGCTAGCTAGCTAGTACTACTTAATTACTTACCTTGGGTCGAAACCATTGGAGCTTTTGTTTCCATTCACCTTCCGTGACGCTGATGAATCTTGCCCAAGCCCTGCCCGCCGACAAAGAAAATGAATAAAGGGGTTATTAAATAGTTCATATCATGAAATGATGAACTAAATAGGCTGAGATATATAGTTAATAATGATTGAAATTACCTGTTGACTATCCCATACAAGATGTTAAAGTCAGTTTTTTTTGAGATTAGTGAGTCCATTACTTCAACTGTTCCGGCATCAACTTTAATGATACACAAGACCCAGTGAAATCTGCATGCACACACGTTTACATGTCTTAATTAAGCGGGCATATGTAAGCAAAAACATGTAGCTAGCTAGTAGGAAAAAACAGAGAATTTGTAGTACAAGACAGTGTGACTCACCCAAAGTGGTAAGGAAGTAGTATATCTTCATTGTATTTGAGGTGCTTCAAGAACTCTAGCATGCTGTCCTCTACTTCCTTTGCAAGACGTTCATTTATCTTCCATGTGTATTCATTAACGGTGTTTGGGTCAATGAACCCAATGCCAAAGCGTCCACCTTTTCTCATTTCATATATCTTCATCCTGCATAATACCACAGAAAAGAATATAGTGAGGATAATTATAGGTAATGATTGATCAAAAGGATCACTACAGCTAGCTTGAGACTTAAATTATAGAAAGAAATCACTTACAGACAATAGCAACTGATGATAGATTTGTCGAGTGCGTCTTGATTGTATAACTGAAACAGTTCTGAATACTCAACGGACTCAGCTTTCTCATGGTAGTAATGGTCCTGCTTGACATTCACCATGAGGGACACTCGCTCTGAAATCTTGGTAATGTTCATGTACCATTGATGCAATTCATACATTCTCGTTGGGAGGTTCTTGACCTTGTCTGGCGCGACCAAAGGTTGGCCCCGGACATATTTCCGTTTTACTTCATCCTCTCTAAGCAAAGGCATGGGCTCGATCTCGAGGAGTTGTCCAACAGTGATGTTGAGAACTTCAGCCTGCATTATATGCTCCTCCGTTATTACCACATTGCCCACCTCGGGAACATGCACTGTTTGCCCACAATAATATTGGGGGCGTGTACTGTCACCTGTTGTTGGCACAACAAGCGAGGGAATCGATTGCGCCGCCTGTTCTCCCAGCTGGGGAATGGTTTTCCCGCATTTTTTGGCAGCTGCTTCTTGTTTGCTCGATCCCGATGTAGACGTGCTCGCCTCCCTTTGTAGACGTGCTCGATTTAACTTCCTGATGTGGCGCTCATAGTCTGTGTCAACAGGCTTGGAAGCTGGTGGTTGAGCCATACGAATGAAGTGGTCAATCGTTTCCTCAGGCACTTTCTCCCTTGGCGGCGGTGGCGGTTTCGGTGCAAAATGGGCTTCCACCTCGGCCTTCGATATGGCTGTGATTTCCTCCTCGGACCTGTCATAAGACCTCTGCGGAAGAGGCTTGAGGCTTGGACCATATTTATATCACTTGCCTCCGCCTGTACTTCCTGTACTACCTCGACTCGTACCGCTACGCACCATAGCTGCGGGGTGTCTCTTCTGCGATTGCTGAGGCAGCGGAGACGGCTGACGGGACTGAGTTGGACGAGGAGGAGTGGCCTGAGGTTGTGCCGGACTTGGAGGAGGAGTGGACGTCTGACGCTGTGGCGGACTTGGAGGAGGAGGATTGTCCTGACACTTTGCTGGACTTGGAGGAGGAGGATTGTCCTGACACTTTGCCGGACTTGGAGGAGCGGGAGTCTGCTGACTCGGTGGCGGACTTCGACGAGGACCTGGGTGACGCGGTGTCGGTGGCCTTGGAAAGATGATGCAATCCTTTTTCCATAGGATGATATGATGTTTGGCCTCTCCGAGAAAGCGCTCGCCGTCACCTCCAGCAATGTCAAGCTGTAGCCCCGAATATGGTGGGTCCACCACCTCATCAACCAAGACACGAGCATAGCCCGCTGGAATCGGGTTGCAATGGAAGGTTGCCTCGGGGGGATTTGTGAAAGCACAGCCGTCCGCCACCTTCATGGATATGTTCTTCATTTTGACGTGTAGCTCGCAGTTAGTGTTCTCCGTGATGTCATCCACGGGGTATCTACCCACCATTGCGTCGTCCAGGACGGAACCCACGCTGCTTCTCGGCATGGATGGGCCGGTGCTATCCAATGCTGGATCATCCGCTAGCTGCTGCAGCTGCTGAGACCCCCTTTGATGGGTAAGTGAGTCGATCTGCTCTTGCTGCCGCTGGAATTTGACTGCCAATTCCGCTTGACTTGCTTCTAGGCCTTGAAGGCGTTCATAGTCCCGCTTCCTCTGCTCCTCCTCCATCTTCCTCTTCTTCTCCTCCGCAATCTTCTTTCTCGCACGGGTTCTGTAGTCGTTGTTCCAGTCTGAAAACCCCTCATACCACGGCATAGCGCCCTTGCCTCTTGTTCTTCCCGGGTGTTCAGGATTTCCCAGGGCACGCGTAAGCTCGTCATTGTCTCTGTTGGGCTGGAACACCCCCGTTCGTGCCTCTTCTATTGCAACAAGTATCGCATCGTCGGCTCCCTTCAGACTTGCCCTCGTCGAAACATTGCCTGTCTCCCGGTGCAACTCCCCCCCATGCGCATAGAACCAAGTCCTGACCCTGGGGGGCCAGCTCTTAGTAGCCAGAGTGACACCTGCATCCTCCATCTCTTTCTCAGACTTATCCCACTTAGGCATTGCCACCGCATAGCCACCTGGCCCCAGCTTATGGAACTTATCCTTTTTTTCGGCATTCTTCTTGTTTATTCTCGACCGTTCCTTAGCTAATTCCGAATCCTTGAATTTCACGAAATCGTCCCAATGATCACGTTGGTTCTCCAGTGTTCCCTTGAATACTGGAGTCTTCCTTCCTCCGTTGACGTACTTGTTCCATTCACGATTCTTGTAGTTCTTGAATGCAGTCGCCATCATCCTAAGAGCAGCTTCTTTGACTTTCTGCGCATCTGCTTCTGTGAAATGATCTGGTAGGGTGAAATGTTCCATGAGAGTATCCCAAAGCAGATCTTTTTGATTCTTGTCGACAAAAGTAACATCTGGACGTGGCTTTGCTGGCGCTCTCCATTCTTGAAGTTTGATCGGGAGTTGGTCCTTCACAAGAACTCCGCACTGACGAACGAACTTGTCCGCAATCTTCTTAGGCGCTAATGGTTTGCCAGTAGGGCCACATGCCTCGATATTGTACTTTACGCCCGGCTTCAACTTTTTGTTCGGGCCTCGTTTCGTCATTTTGCCTGAAGATTTGCTCGATCCGGATGGCTGAAAGAACAAAGATTGATTCGTTAATATATCTTCAAGTCATTTAAAATATGTGATGATCACCAGATGCCTGCTTATATAAATATATATACCTCGTCGGTGTTTGTTGTTTCAGGATCAACATGTTCTTCGTCATCGTCATAATCATAGTTCATGACTTCGTCGCGATCGAATATCATATCACCCTCTCCGGTGTTGTTTAGAAATTCGGAGCCGTCATAATCTTCTTCATTCTGATTATCATCTGCCCCACGTATCATATCGAACATGGTTTGTTCTCCCTCTCTGTCGGTATTGTCTGCCATAGCTTTTGTTTAACTAATCCAAAAGAAATATAAAACAATTTAGTATTCAAATCTCGAATAATAGATATAATCTCGAATACATCGTCCAAAATAATAGATATAATCTTGAATACATCGTCTCGAATAATATATAATATTGAATAGTACATCACTGGCTATTAGCTAATAAAGATCGAATACTACAGAAGAATCTAGAACACTCGCGGTTCCTCCGGCGCGGGCGGTGGACACCCAAAGAGAAGGAACCCTCACAGGATCATAGCTGAAGTGAGATCCCCGAAGATACTGCCACGTATTGGAGAACCTGCCGCCCTCTAACGCAACCATGTAGCGATGGACGTGCTCGTCCTCCTCCCTGACACGGTGACGTACCACCTCCGGCGGGGCCGGGTCCCTCCGCACCGAAACTGGCCCATGCGAACGCCACCAAACGAGATCAGGGTCGACGACAGGACCCGTGGCCGGGTTCCTCGTCAAGCGGCGCGCCCCTCCAAGCAGCACCTCCCAGTGCCAGCCCGGCGGAGCCCAGTCCCGGACAAGGGTCGGCTGGACGTCGTCGCGGACGGGTCGATGGCGAGGATGCGGGCCGGGCATCGTCGAGAACAAATACTAGCTATATGCCCGCAAAAAGTAACATTATTTTAATGATTGGATTTTGATAACTAAAATTTCTAACATTTCTATATAACTAACATTTCTATAACATTTCTAACAATGCTATATATAACTAACATTTCTATAACATTTCTAATATTTCTATAACTAAAAAACAGAAAAAATTATAACATTTCTATATATATAACTAACATTTTTATAACTATTTCTATAACTAAAAAACAGAAAAATTTCTAACAATTCTAACTTTTTTATAACTATTTCTATAACTAAAAAATAGAAAAATTTCTAACAATTTCTAACATTTCTAACAATTCTAACAATTCTAACATTTCTAACTATTTCTAAACAACAGAAAAATCTATAACTAAAATTGTATGTGTGTGTGTTCGCGCTCACCGGCCGGCGAGGCGAGAGGCGACGGGGGGCTTGCGGCGACGGGGACGGCGACGACGGGGATGGCGACGACGGGGACGGGGACGTACGGGCCGGGGCGGCGATGACGGGGACGGGGACGTACGGGCCGGGGCGGCGACGACGAGGGGACGGTGATGACGCGGCCGGGACGGGGCGGCGGTGACGACGGGGACGACGGGGACGGGACGATGGGGCGGCAACGACGGGGACAGGGCGGTGACGGGGGCGGCGACGGGCCGGGGCGGCGTCGACGGATATGGAGACGGCGGGGGCGGCGGGCGACGGTGCAGAGGAGAAGAAGCAGAGGGAGACATGAGAAACTGACGAACTTTTGAAGTGTTTTCTTATATAGAAGGCACCTTTAGTACCGGTTGGAGCCACCAACCGGTACTAAAGGTCTGTTTTGGCCAGGCCAAGCGGCGGGAAGCGACCCCCTTTAGTACCGGGTGGTGGCACAAACCGGTACTAAAGGCCCCCCCTTTAGTACCGGTTGGAGCCACGACCCGGTACTAAAGGGTGTGCGCTGCCAGGCGAGGGGCGCAGAAGTTTAGTCCCACCTCGCTAGTTTAGGAGCGCCAGGACCAGTTTATAAGCCCCGGCGCGGGCACTGCATTGAACTCCTCTCAATAGCAGGCCTTCTAGGCCTACCTCTCCTACTCTGCATGTGGGCCTACTGGGCTTGCGGGCCTGCATCCTGGCCCAACTACAGGTTGGGTTTCTAGTCGTATGCAGGCCGCTATGGCGCAGTAGGCGGGCTTTTTTATTTTCTTATTTTTTTGATTTATTTATTTTTGATTTATTTATTTTTGAGTTTTTTTGCTGTATTTAGAGTTTCTTTGTGAATATTTTTGCTTTAGGTACAAAAAATTACAAACTTTCTGTTAGTGCCGGTAGATTTCAAATTTGAATAGTTTAAATTTTGAATTATTTGAAATTTTTGTGAATCACTAGTTTGTGAATAACTTAACTTTGAAAAAAGTTTTTTCAGTGATTCTTTTTTCTTATGTTTAATATTGGTGTGTTTTATCATTATATTCAATTTAGTAATGCTTAGGTTATTTAAAAAATGAAATGCCTTTGTAACAGTTCAGTTTTCGTCGGAAACCCTGATACTTCGAAAGAGATTGTCCATTTTGTACACGAAGTGCATCCAGTTTTTGCCGTAACCCTCTCTACTTTCTTGCACTTGCTATTTGTATGAAATTATGATACCATGCCAACTTTCAACCTTTTCTGAGTTCATTTGAATTGCTTTTCAATTTCAGGGTCATTTAGCTGGAAAAAAATCAGTAAATGCATGAAAAGAATTTGTTTGCACATAAAATTTCTTCGCGTTTCAAATGCCAAAACAGATAAGTACCCTAACTATTATAGACATTCCCTCCTGGGTGTGAAACACAGAAGAAAGTGATGATAGTGAAGCCGATCACATCCCAGATCTTTGGGTGTGAAACTTTTTCTTCGCGTGTGTCCCTTTGCGCCGTAACCATGGAAAATCTTCATCATTTAACGGGATGCTCGGGTCAATATTCACTGTGAATGGAGCAATTTCATCAAACTTTTCATAATCTTCTGACTTGTCTGTCTTGTCATCCACTCCCACGATGTTTCTCTTCCCAGAAAGAACTATGTGCCGCTTTGGCTCATCGTACGATGCATTCCCTTCCTTATCTTTTCTTTTTCTTGGCTTGGTAGACATGTCCTTCACATAGAAAACCTGTGCCACATCATTGGCTAGGACGAATGGTTCGTCTGCATACGCAAGATTGTTGAGATCCACTGTTGTCATTCCGTACTGCAGGTCTTCCGTTACCCCGCCTCAAAGGGACCTTTAAACCACGTCGATAGTCAAGTTCCCATATTGACCCATTTGCACCGAAACAAAGGGACCTTTAAACCACGTCGATAGTCAAGTTCCCATATGTCCTGTATATAACCATAATATGTTTCCTTTCCCGTCTTGGTTTCTGCATCAAAGCGGACACCACTGTTTTGGTTGGTGCTCTTCTTATCTTGGGCGATCGTGTAAAATGTATTACCATTTATCTCGTACCCTTTGAAAGTCATTATATTCGAAGATGGTAACTGGGACAACAAGTACAGGTCATCTTCAATAGAGGTGTCATGCATGGTACGTGTCTGCAACCAGTTGGCGAAACTCCTGGTTTGTTCACCTGTAATCCACTCATCAGACCGCTCCGGGTGTTTGGAGCGTAGCAAATTCTTGTGTTCATCCATATACGGAGCCACCAAGGTGGAATTCTGTAGAACTGTGTAGTGTGCTTCAGTGAGAGAATGTCCGTCCATACATATTATTTGTTCCCCTCCTAGCGTGCCTTTTCCATCCAGTCTGCCCTTATGCCGCGATTCAGGAACACCAATCGGCTTAAGGTCAGGAATAAAGTCAATACAAAACTCAATGACCTCCTCATTTTGATGGCCCTTGGAGATGCTTCCTTCTGGCCTAGCACGGTTATGAACATATATCTTTAAGACTCCCATGAACCTCTCAAAGGGGAACATATTGTGTAGAAATACAGGACCCAAAACGTTAATCTCTTCGCATAGGTGAACTAGGACGTGCGTCATGATGTTGAAGAAGGATGGTGGGAACACCAACTCGAAACTGACAAGACATTGCACCAAATCATTCTGTAACCTTGGTATGATTTCTGGATCGATTACCTTCTGAGAGATTGCATTGAGAAATGCACATAGCTTCACAATGACTAATCGAACGTTTTCCGGTAGAAGCCCCCTCAATGCAACCGGAAGCAGTTGCATCATAATCACGTGGCAGTCATGAGACTTTAGGTTCTGGAACTTTTTCTCTGCCATGTTTATTATTCCCTTTATATTCGACGAGAAGCCAGACGGTACCTTAATACTGATCAGGCATTCAAAGAAGATTTCCTTCTCTTCTTTGGTAAGAGCGTAGCTTGCATGACCCTGATGTATGCCGTCTTCTCCGTGCATACGTTGCTGGTTCTCCCGTGCCTCGGGTGTATCTTTTGTCTTCCCATACACGCCCAAGAAGCCAAGCAGGGTCACGCAAAGATTCTTCGTCACGTGCATCACGTCGATTGCGGAGCGGACCTCTAGGTCTTTCCAATATGGTAGGTCCCAAAATATAGATTTCTTCTTCCACATGGGTGCGCGTCCGTCCGCGTCCTTCGGAACAGGTTGTCCGCCAGGACCCTTTCCAAATATCACCTTCAAATCCTTGACCATATCATGTACATCAGCACCAGTACGGTGGCGAGGCTTCGTCCGGTGATCCGCCTCACCTTTGAAATGCTTGCCTTTCTTTCTTACGGGATGCCTGCTCGGAAGAAATCGACGATGTCCCAGGTACACATTCTTCTTAAAACTATTCAAATATATACTGCCGGTATCATCCAAACAGTGCGTGCATCCGCGGTATCCCTTGTTTGTCTGTCCTGAAAGGTTACTGAGAGCAGGCCAATCATTGATGGTCATGAACAGCAATGCCTTGAGGTCAAATTCTTCCCCCATGTGCTCATCCCACGCACGTACACCTGTTCCATTCCACAGTTGTAAGAGTTCTTCAACTAATGGCCTTAGGTACACATCAATGTCGTTGCCGGGTTGCTTAGGGCCTTGGATGAGCACTGGCATCATAATGAACTTCCGCTTCATGCACAACCAAGGAGGAAGGTTATACAAACATAGAGTCACAGGCCAGGTGCTATGGTTGCTGCTCTGCTCCCCAAAAGGATTAATGCCATCTGTGCTTAGACCAAACCATACGCTCCTTGTGTCATCTGCAAACTCCTTCCCGTACTTTCTTTCGATTTTTCTCCACTGCGACCCATCAGCGGGTACTCTGAACTTTTCGTCTTTCTTACGGTCTTCTCTGTGCCATCGCATCGCCTTGGCATGCTCTTTGTTTTGGAACAAACGTTTCAACCGTGGTATTATAGGAGAATACCACATCACCTTGGCAGGAATCTTCTTCCTGGGGCGCTCGCCCTCGACATCACCAGGCTCATCGCGGCTGATCTTATAGCGCAATGCACCACATACCGGGCAAACGTTCAAATCCTCGTACTCACCACGGTAGAGGATGCAATCATTAGGGCATGCATGTATCTTCTGCACCTCTAACCCTAGAGGGCAGACAGCCTTCTTTGCTTTCTACGTACTCTCAGGCAATTCGTTGTCCTTTGGAAGCATATCCTTTATCATTACCAGCAACTTTCCAAATCCCTTGTCAGATACACCATTCTCTGCCTTCCATTGCAGCAATTCCAGTGTGGTGCCCAGCTTTTTCTTGTCACCTACGCAATTCGGGTACAACAATTTTTTGTGATCCTCTAACATGCGCTGCAACTTCTTCTTCTCCAAATCACTTGCGCAGTTTCTCTTTGCATCGGCAATGGCCCGACCTAGATCATCAACGGGCTCATCTGATGCCTCTTCTTCAGCTTCTTCCCGCATTGCCGGATCAGCTTCTTCCCGCATTACCGGCTCAGCTTCTTCCCCCATTGTTGTATCATCGTATTCAGGGAACCCATGGCCAGGATAGATGTCGTCGTCCTCTTCTTCTTCATTGTCTTCCATCATAACCCCTCTTTCTCCGTGCTTGGTCCAAACATTATAGTGGGGCATGAAACCGGACTCAAACAGGTGGACGTGAATGGTTCTTGACGTAGAGTAATTGTGACCATTCTTACAGCCAGCACATGGACAAGGCATAAAACCATCCGCCCGCTTGTTTGCCTCAGCCGCAAGCAGAAAAGTATGCACGCCCTCAACGAACTGGGGAGAGCATCGGTCATCGTACATCCATTGCCGGCTCATCTTCATTACACAACACCGAATAGACCAAATTAATACAAGTTCATACATAAAGTTCATACAACACTTAAATGCAACAAACAAATAACTCTCTAGCTAAAGCATTTAAATGCAACAAAAAATGCGATCAAGATCGCAACTAAGGTAACAATTGATCCAACAGCATAATGATACCAAGCCTCACTATCGAAGGCATATTTTCTAATCTTTCTATTCTTCAAGCGCATTTTCTCCATCTTGATCTTGTGATCATCGACGACATCGGCAACATGCAACTCCAATTCCATCTTCTCCCCCTCAATTCTTTTCAATTTTTCTTTCAAGTACTCGTTTTCTCTTTCAACTAAATTTAACCTCTCGACAATACGGTCGGTTGGAATTTCCGGTTCACATACCTCCTAGATAAAAATATCTATGTCAACTTGATGGGCATAATTTGTCATAAACACGAAATGCAACTAATAGTTTTAAAAGAGAATATACCACATCCGAATCATAACAAGGACGAGGGCCGACGGGGACGGATATCAAAACCATGGCACTATGTATAACAAACAACGTACGGGTAAGATAATTATTACATGATTAACTATATATCCAAATCACACAAACATCAATTTTTTATATAAAATTTCATGAACAAGAGGCTCACCACAAGGTGGTGCCGGTGACGGGACGGTGCGGGCGATCGACGGTGGTTACGACGGAGATTTAGAAGGCACTAAGTAAACCACACCTACATATGCAAACTAAGTGTTATTTTTGACCTCAAATTGCATATAAATCAAATACTAGCACATATATATATTTCCTCCCAAATTACTAAACTCACAAATTAGTAACTATACAAAGCATGGGAAGAGCTAATCTAGCAATGAGAGTTGAAAGGACAAAGTTGCTAACCTTTGTGATCATTTGAATGGATGGGGGCCTTCAAATCTTGACAAATTTTGGGCAAAATTTGTGAGGAGTTCGAGGGGAAAGGGGAAGAGCAGAGGAGAAGTGAGGGGAAAGGGGAAGAACAGAGTGGCTCGGGTGGACGAAGGGTTTATGTACGTCGACCTATAGTACCGGTTCGTGACACGAACCGGTACTAAAGGTGCTGGAGGGGGCCCAGACTGACAACATCCTGCCACCATCCTCATTAGTACCGGTTCGTGGCACGAACCGGTGCTAAAGGTTAGCCATGAACCGGTAGTAATGAGAGCGGCCCAGCTAGCCGTTGGAACCGGCACTAATGTATACATTAGTGCCGGCTCTAATACAAACCGGCACTAATGTGCTGCACGTTTGACCCTTTTTCTACTAGTGCATGTAAAACCTGCGTACAAGAAAAATCTTTGGAAACTCGGGCTGGTAGTTAGCTATGAAGCATATCCATCTTACTACAACATGATTATGATGTACTCCTACTGTACTTGTCTAACAGAACCACAAAATCAAACTCACAACACAAGAACATGAATCAAACTCTTGTAAATCAATATCAGAAAAGAAAGAGGAAATAGCTGGTTCAAACGAGCAGGCCCAGCAAACAATGATACTTGCAGGTAATCCCTGGGTACTATCTCGATGCTTCATCAGGATACAAAGACGCATCAGCATGCACTAAGTATGTCATCTTTGCCAAGGCAGGCACGCATGAAGTCTTGTCTTTTATTTTTGTGGGACAATGTCTCATCTTGTCGATGCACGTGAATTTCACGTGCATGCTTACTAGTAATAAACAAACAAAAGGTAGCCTTCAACAAATAACACCGATTCTTCACCAAAAAAAAACAAGTAACACCGATAAGTAGGAGTATAAATTTTCGGCATAACACCGCCTACATGGCGTGTGCAAAGCCAAAATACGCATTTCCCAATTCGGCCCAAGCACGCCCTTCACAGGCCCGGCCCATTTGCATTACTGTTTCCATCGTTTCGGGCTTAGCGTTTTCCTTTTTATTATTTTGGTTTTCACATTTCTTTTACTTTCTACTTTCCTTTTTATTTTATCTTAAAATATTATTTTTATCCCATTTTCCTGTTTATCTTTAAAAATACACGATTTCTTGCAGAAAATGTGTGAAGTTTTAAATGGAATGAACACTTTTAGGATCACCTATTTTTTTAACTGGAATGAACACTTTTAGAAAATGTGTGGAAATTCTTTTTTTAGCAACTATGTCTGGACATTCTTATAAAATGTATGAAGACTTTCCGTAATTGCATGAAAAAGCTTTACACATTTGAATAAATGGTTCTAAGTATATGCACATTTATTTAAATGAATACTGACAGTTTTTATCACATTAATTTTTTTTACAGTTATGGAGTAATTTTTTCAATTATAGAATTTTTTTAATGAACTTGAACACTTGTTTATTACATGAGTATTTATAATTCTATAGGACAGTTTTTAACTGGAGAACATTTGTTTTGGTTGTTATTTTCTATGCACATATTTTTTTTCATACCGCGTACGTATGTTAACGAAACAAGTGGAAAAAATACTCTAAAAAATAACAAGTGGAAAAAAATGTACGTGGAGTGGGGACCTCAGATACGTGTTGCAGTGCGCTGTGGTTATTTTTTTAGGATTACGAATTTTGTTCTCCGACAGCTACACTGTGCCGACGATGGCCCCACCTCACCAACGAGGGCTTCTATAGTGGTAGATCTAGTTGTGTCTTGGTGCTAGAGCATCTCCAGCCGTTCGGCCCCCAGGACGCCGAAAAAGCGCCGTCTCGGGCTGAGCCGGTGCGTACTATAGGCGTGGGGGCTATTGCGTTCCCAGTCGTCGCCCCCGCATCGCCCCCAACTTGGCGTAAACTCGGCGATTTGATTCGAATTCGGCACAAACTCGACGATAACCCATCCTTGTGGTGCTACCTATGCGCCAGATGCCGGTTATGAATTTTAAAATGGTTCAAAAAATCTTGAAAGAAAAACTAGCGCATTGACGTAACTCAGTGTTTCCACAAAAAATTCAAATCAAAATTCAAAACACAGCTCAAGATACATAAATGTGAAATTTGTCATCAATATTGATAATGGGCCAAATCTGGAGCCCAACTTATGGTATGTATTTGTCATATTTGTATGGCAACCTATGTTTCAAATTTTGATTTGAAAATGTGTGACAACATTGATTGATGTTGTGTGAAAGTGCTTCATTCTTTCTAGAATTTGTTGAACATTCAAAATATGCAACAGGAGTTTGGTGCAACATACATTCTACCCACACCCATCAGTTTCCTATCCGGCCAATGGCTCAAATAGGCGTAGGTTCACCGGATACAGACAAATTGAGTGGGTGAGTGGGGGCGGGGGGACCCATTGGCTCCGAGGTGTATATATGGCCAAGATGTTTTTTAATATTTAAGGAAGAAAAAACCATTTTTTGAAGTAAACTTGACCTTCTATTGTACTCGTGAAAAGTCACGGAGGAAAAGAATTTTCCCTAAAGTTAGGAAAGGGCGGTGTGCGGGTTGGGTTTCGTGTAGCCCGAGGTATCATTTGGAAATGTGTGACCTGTCCATATTTCGTTCAGATAACATCCGCCGGGATCGTGTCTAGATCACCCATCCTTGTGGTGCTACCTGTGCGCCATATGCCGGTTATGAATTTTAGAATGGTTTGAAAAATCTGGAAGAAAGAACTAGCACATTGACGTAACATTAATCAGTGTTTCCACAAAATATTCAAATCAAAATTCGAAACATAGATCAAGATACATAAATGTGAAATTTGTCATCAATATTGATAATGGGCCAAATTTGGA
This sequence comes from Triticum dicoccoides, assembly GCF_002162155.2. Lineage (NCBI taxonomy): Eukaryota > Viridiplantae > Streptophyta > Magnoliopsida > Poales > Poaceae > Triticum > Triticum dicoccoides. Next base: position 704,871,920 of record NC_041381.1, read on the forward strand.
GCCCAACTATATTTGTCATTTTTGGACCGCAACCCATGTTTCAAATTTTGATTTGAAAATGTGTGACAACATTGATAGATGTTGTGTGAAAGTGCTTCATTCCTTTTAGAATTTGTTGAACATTCAAAATGTGCAACTGGAGTTTGGTGCAACATACATTCTACCCACATCCATCAGTTTCCTATCCGGCCAGTGGCTCGCCTCAAATAGCGTAGGTTCATCGGATACAGACAAATTGAGTGGGTGAGTGGGGGCGGGGGGACCCATTGGCTCCGAGGAGTATATATGGCCAAGATGTTTTTCAGTATTTAAGGAAGAAAAAACCATTTTTTGAAGTAAACTTGACCTTCTATTGTACTCGTGAAAAGTCACAAAGGAAAAGAATTTTCCCTGAATTTAGGAAAGGGCGGTGTGTGTGACGCCCCCGATTCAATCGTACACCAATCATACATGCAAATTTGTACGATCAAGATCAGGGACTCACGGGAAGATATCACAACACAACTCTAGACACAATTAAACTAATACAAGCTTTATATTACAAGCCAGGGCCTCGAGGGCTCGAATACATAAGCTCGAAAACACAAGAGTCAGCGGAAGCAACAATATCTGAGTACAGACATAAGTTAGACAAGTTTGCCTTAAGAAGGCTAGCACAAAAGCAACATTGATCGAAAAGGCAAGGCCTCCTGCCTGGGAGCCTCCTAACTACTCCTGGTCGTCGGCGTCCGTCACGTGGTAGTAGGCACCCTCGGGGTAGTAGCAGTCGAAAAAAGGTGTCATCTGGCTCCTGGACTCCGTCATCTGGTTGCGTCATCCACTAGTAGAAAACCACCCATTAGTCCCGGTTCGTAAGGGCCTTTAGTCCCGGTTCAGAAACCGGGACTAATGAGTCGTTACTAATACCTCAACCCATTAGTCCCGGTTCAAACACGAACTGGGACCAATGTGCCTCCACGTGGCCCTGTGCGCCGAGCCCAGTCAGGGGGCCTTTGGTCCCGATTGGTGGCTCCAACCGGGACCAAAAGGCATCCACGCGTCTGCATTCCAGTGGCTGGGGTTTTTGTTTTTTTTAAAGGAGGGGGGTTGGGGGTTTTGGGGGGTTAATTTAGGTGTTTCGTATATTGTGTTAGCTAGCTAATTAATAGAGATAAGTGTCCTCTCTTATGTCCGTGCTTGGTCGACGCTACGTAGTATATATACATAAGTGATCGAGAGAACCATTCAGTACAGAAGTTCGTCATGCATACCGAGAGAAGTGATCGATCGACCTCTCCTTCTCCGAGAGATTGGTCGAATAACAAGTTTTTTACTGGCTACATACATGTACAATCTATATAAGATCTCTTAATTACAAACCCCTAGCATTTGAAATCAACTTCCACATGGTATTCTCCGGCTTTACTGATGACGTGTTCAAGAAAGAATCCCGCCAATTCCTCTTTAATTGCTTTCATGCGATCTGGTTCTAGGAGTTCATCCCGCATCTGCCACGTCTAATTAATTTGAAGAAGGGGGTTAATTAATACATATATATGAATGAAACTCAACAGAAATGATGGTGTAATAAAATGAAATTGTGAATATTATTGCTTACGCACTTCATATTGTCTTCTAGAGTAGCCCCGCTTGTTTTTCAAAGTCGCGTTGTGGATGAACTCACACACGTAGTATCCATAGAAATCATTCCCTTCCTCCTGCCACAAGCACTTTACGAGAAATAGAGGTCAATCAAACTGATAATGAAGCATTATAAATGGCATTGATGAAAGTATAGCTATAGAATCAACGGGAGATGCGCGCAACTAGCTAGCCAGTAGTACTTACTTTCGGGTATACATATCGCAGCTCCTTCGGCAGTCCCGGAGCTTGTGCGGTGAACTGTTTCCAAACCCTGCAAGACAAAGAAAATAATTATTATTACTTGAGATATCAGGAAATGAACAAAAAGTTGTCGATATGGTGCGATAATGATCGATTGAACTTACTTGCTGAGCATTTCAGTCATGTCCGCATAGGTGCTGGGATCTTTCCGTCTGGAGTCTAAGACGGTTACTAGTCCACGCTCAAGCTTAATCTCCAGAAGAATATAGTGGTACCTGCACACGCATGCATAACTCATCAATTACATTAACCTCGCTCGAGTAATAAGGGAAACCGAATATGCACACGACAGTAACACTCACGGGCCGTTGTAAGGAAAGAGTATGGTATCTTTGTTTTGATTTTTGATTAACGATTGTAGCAAGTTGTCCTCGGCCTCTTCGATGTTCTTTTCATCCAGAAATAAATCTATGATATTTGTGTTAATGAACCCAATATCATAGATTTCATTTTTTTGCACTCGACGATCTTCAATCTGCATAATATATTGAGGATAATTAATTATAAATACATGCAATGAAAGAGCCGAGCTATATATAGAGACTAATGACAGAAATAGTACTTACAGGCAGTAGCAAAAGACCATTAATTTATCGAGGGCCTTTTTATTGAAGAACTCGAAGAACTCCTCAAATGGAACACACAACAGATCATTTGAAACGAGGTCGTGCTCCTCTTTAATGTTCAGATACAAACTGTTCGTCCCCTCAGACTCTCTGCAGGTTTTCATGTACCAACTATGGAATCTTCGCATCATTGTTGTCAGAGATTTTTCATCTTTGACGAGAGGCTTCCCGTACTCGTATCTGAATACGTCCACCTCCATGAAATCAGGAAGTGCATCATCAGGCAGGTAATCTTCAAGATTGCCATAACCGGCCACCGTCCCCGGAGGATTAGACACATTGAGCGGGGGGCACGATTGTTGTGCTTGTTCGCCGAGCTGGGCAATTTTTTCCCCTTTGCTCGTTGTTCTTTTGACCTTTTATCACTGACAGTAGTTCCCAACCGCTTGGCTTGGAGATATGTCTGTTCAGTAATGCGCTCATAGTTGGTTCTCGGCGGAGACTTTGGTGGTTTCCTTAGGGCATCGAGAGTGTGCTTTGCTTTCACCGGATCTACCTTCTCCTCCGGAGGTGGATGTATCTTTGCTTTCACCCCTTCAAAGAACTCCTTCACTTGGGCCTGCACGATAGTATTGTTTTCCTCCATGGTCCTCTCGTACGGTAACTTCTCTAGAGGCTTTAGAGGTGGACCGTATCTGTATTGCCTCTCTCTTCTTGTGCTGCTAGACGCCGGAGCAGACGGAGCGGCTGCGGCGTCTGTCTTCTTTCGTGCTTGCTTACAAGGCGGAGGAGAAGGACTACGACGCGCCGGAGCAGCCGGGGCGGCGGCGGGTCTCTTCCGCCCTTGCTGGCGAGGCGGAGAAGGAGGAGGCGGAGTGCCGCCACGCGCCGGAGAAGGAGGCGGAGTGCCGCCACGCGTGCCCTGATCGTCACTCGCCGGAGAAGGAGGCGGTGGAGGAGGCGGAGTGCCGCCACGCGTGCCCTGATCGTCACTCGCCGGAGGAGGAGGCGGTGGAGGAGGCGGAGTGCCCTGACTCGCCGGAGGAGGAGGAGGAGGCGGAGGCGTCCAGTTCAGAAGGTTGATGAGCTCCTTCCGCCATAGGCATGGAGTCTTCAGAGCAGAACCCAGCCTAGTCTCCCCTTCACCGGTAGGGTGCTCAAGCGCGAGGTCCTCAAATCCCTCCGTTATTTCATCCACCATCACCTTAGCAAATCCTTCTGGAATCGGCTGGCAGTGATAAGTTGTGCCGGGTCCACTAGGATAAACTTGGCCAACAGCCGCCTTGACCTTCAAATTCATCCATCGCGCCATAATGTGGCAATTTTGAGACTCCGTGATACCATCCATGGGATAGCTGGCAGGAGCCGTCAAGACATGCTCCGGCTGAAGCAGCTCGGTGGAAGCAACGCTGCTTCTCCGCTGAGATGGCGGGGTAGCTTCGGGGGAACCTTCGGCATGTCGTTTGTTGCGATCTGCTGCTTCTCGTTCCTCTTCTCGATCCTCTAGCCCCATTACCCTTCCAAGCAGCGCCTGCATTTGGTCCTGCTCCAGTTTCTTCCTCCTCTCGTGGGTTTTGTAACCCCCTGCATCCGGAAAACCAACCTTCCACGGAATAGAGCCTGGCGTGCCTCGTGTCCGTCCAGGGTGCTCGGGATTCCCAAGGGCCATTGTGAGCTCGTCCTTCTCCCTGTTTGGAAGGAATGTCCCTCGCTGCGCTGCATCGATATAGTGTCGAAGGTTCTTGACTGGTGTTTGCAGTTGCTCGTCCGTCCATTGACACTTCCCTGTTACAGGGTCCAAGGTTCCGCCAGCCCCGAAGAACCAAGTCCGGCAACGGTCTGGCCAGTGCATTGTCTCTGGTTCGATCCCTTTTTCAAGCAGATCATGCTCAGCCTTGGACCACTTAGGCCGGGCTTTGAGGTAGCCACCTGACCCCGTGCGATGGTGAAGCTTCTTCTTCGCAGTATTTTTCTTATTTGTCTTCGACATCTTCTTACTCTTTTCCGATGTCTTGTGGGCCACAAATGCGGGTCAGTGATCTTTGATCTTCTCATATTTGCCAATGAATTCTGGTATCTTTTTTTTTCTTGACAAACTGGTTCAGCTCTTTCCTCCACCTCCTCATTAGGCCTGCCATCTTCTTAAGAGCACAAGACTTGATTAATTGCTCTTTAACTGGCTTCTCCGGATCCTCCTCTGGCGGTAGGGTGAAGTTTGCCTTCAGCTCAGTCCAAAGATCTTCTTTCTGCATATCATTGACATAAGACACCTCATGGTCTTCATCCTTAGCAGGCTTATACCATTGCTGGATGCTGATCGGGATCTTGTTCCTAACAAGAACCCCGCACTGAGCAGAAAATGCCTTCCTTGTCCGGATGGGTTCAATCGGTTCACCGTCAGGCGCGATTTCTATGATCTCAAACTTTTCATCCGAGCTCAACTTTTTCTTCGGGCCTCGTCTCCTTACCGAAGTTGTGCTCGATCCGGAGGGCTAGAAATTATAAGGAAGAAAGACGACAGTAATTAATATGTGTACATATACCAAAACAATGGATGCATCAATTAACTAGTCAGCACGGGCTTAACTAATATATATACCTGGCCGGACTCGGTTCGGTGACCGGAGCAGTCAGCATGGTCTCCTTCGTCTTGTACCTCCATTGTGTCACCGGAGCCATCATGAACATAGTCCTCCTCTTGTACCAACATTAATGGGTCGAAGCCATCATAAACATAGCCCTCTTCTTCATCCAGCTGACCAACGTTGTCGAGGAGAAATGACGCAACATCATCACTTCCATTTGCGATTATGTCCCCCAACATCGCTTCTGTTTCTTCGTCTCGGGAGTGCTCCATAGTTTCTGCAAATATTTACAACATGTCAATTATTATTCAAACATGGTACAGATGGATATATATATATATATATATATATATATATATATTAGTGGCAAACGTAGAACTAGCTAGCTAATCACAATAAGGAATCATGTTAGTGGCCTTGACGCTGCTTCTCTAGGGTTTGGGGTCGCCTCGACACAACGCTTCAAGGGTTTGGGGTGGCCTCGACGATAACGCTTTTTTAACTTGATAAATTTGGGTGGCCTCGAGAGAGTTAATTTGTCGGGTAGGGGCGCGGCGGGAGGGGGTAGGAGACCAACATCGTTTTCTCTCTAGGGTTTGGGTGTCCTCGAGAGTTTTGGTCGAGCGAGAGGGCCGAGGGGGTGCTGCAGTTGTATAAGTTATCACGGTCGAGAGGGGGTATATATATCGACCGCCCCTCATGTCTAAGTTATCTAGAGGGGGTTATATCGACAACGACGCGACATACATATACATGGGAAAATAATGTTATCGGGGAGGGGATATCGGTACCACCCCCTCGTGTTGAAGTTTCTTCTTTCTCCTCTATTCCTTTCTTTCTTCTTCTCCTCTTCTTTTTCTTCTTCTCCCTCGAGAAAGGAAAATAATTAAGGAAAAGGAAGAAAAGAGGAAGAAGGAAGAAGGAAGAAGAAGAAGAAGAAAAAGAAGAAAAAAAAGAGGAGAAGAAGAAAGGAATAGAGGAGAAGAAGAAAGGAATAGAGGAGAAGAAGAAAAAATAGAATTTTTTTTCTTCTTCTCCTCTATTCCTTTCTTCTTCTCCTCCTCTTCTTTTTCTTCTTTTTTCCTCTTCTTATTTATTTCTCCTCTTCTTCCTCTCCTCTTTTTCTCCTTTCTTCCTCTTCTTATTTTCCTTTTTCCTCTCATTCTTTTTCTTCTTCTTCTTCCTTCTTCCTTCTTCCTCTTTTCTTCCTTTTCCTTATTTTACTTTCCCCTCTACACTAACCTAAAATGCACTAACCTAAAATCGATCGATATCTACTAACAACCTAAATATAAAATTAATACATATATGAAAAAATATATATAAACAAAAAAATG
>NC_041381.1:704879034-704900545 GCF_002162155.2 Triticum dicoccoides
AAAGGGGGTGCATTGGTCCCGGTTGGTGCGACGAACCGGTACCAATGCACCCCCTTTAGTCCCGGTTGGAGCCACCAACCGGGATCAAAGGCCCCTGTGCTGCCCTCATCGGGGCCAAAGTTTAGTCCCACCTCGCTAGTTGAGAGGGACGCGTAGTGGTTTATAAGCCCCACTGCCGCACCCCTCTCGAACTCCTCTCCACTGCAGGTTTATGGGCCTACTTGCTACTGCTTTGCCTGATGGGCCTTCTGGGCCTACTGCGGGCCTGAATCCTAGCCCAAAGTAGGGATTCAAGTCGTATTCAGGCCGTGGGGGCCCAGTAGGGGGCATTTTTTTGTTTTTTTGTTTTCTTTACTTATTGTTGCTATTTTTATTTTTTTTCCAGTTTTTTTTTGTTTTGTTTTCTGCATTATTTATTTTCTTTTGTTTTTTGCTTTATTTTTTAATTCTTTTTGCTTTTAGTTTTAGGAAAATTATAAACTTTCTGTTAGTGCCATTACTTTTCAAATTTGAAAACACTTTTTTTGTTTTCTTTCTTGCTTTATTTATTTTATTTTGTTTCTACTTACAACAAAATACTTATTGTTGTTTTTTTGTTTTGTTTTCTGCATTATTTATTTTCTTTTGTTTTTTGCTTTATTTTTTAATTCTTTTTGCTTTTAGTTTTAGGAAAATTATAAACTTTCCACTTTTTTTGTTTTTTTGTTTTCTTTCTTGCTTTATTTATTTTATTTTGTTTCTACTTACAACAAAATACTTATTGTTGCTATTTTTAATTATTACGAGGGCCGAACCATAAGACATTAAAGCATTTCAAATGAACTCTGAAAAAGTTGAAAGTTGGCATGGTATCATAAATTGACCCACACATAGCATGTGCATGTACAAAACGGATAATGGTATCATACTCGTCAGTTACAAAGTTGGCATGGTATCATCCTAATAGTTGCGGGAGAAAGTCTTCACTTTTTCTTCGCTTGTGTCATTTGCTTATTGCGCCGTAACCATGGATAATCTTCATCGTTTATCAGGATGCTGGGGTCAGCCTTGACTTTAAAGGGAGGAATTTCATGAAACTTTTCATAATCTTCAGACATGTCTGTCTTGTCCTCCACTCCCACGATGTCCCTTTTTCCTGAAAGAACTATGTGGCGCTTTGGCTCATCGTATGATGTATTCGTTTCCTTATCTTTTCTCTTTCTCGGTCTGGTAGACATGTCCTTCACAAAGATAACCTGTGCCACATCATTGGCTAGGACGAAAGTTTCGTCAGTGTACCCAAGATTTTTCAGATCCACTATTGTCATTCCGTACTGTGGGTCTACCTGTACCCCGCCTCCTGACAGATTGACCCATTTGCACTTAAACAAAGGGACCTTAAAATCATGTCCGTAGTCAAGTTCCCATATGTCCACTATGTAACCATTATATGTGTCCTTTCCCCTCTTGGTTGTTGCATCAAAGCGGACACTGATGTTTTGGTTGGTGCTCTTTTGATCTTGGTCAATCGTGTAAAATGTATTCCCATTTATCTCGTATCCTTTCCAAATCAATACAATCAAAGATGGTCCCCTGGATAACAAGTACAGCTCATCACAAACAATGTTGTCACCTCTGATACGTGCTTCCAACCAACTGCTGAAAGTCCTGATGTGTTCACATGTAATCCAGTCGTCGCACTGCTCCGGGTGTTTGGAGCGCAGACTGTTCTTGTGTTCATCGACATACGGGGTCACCAAGGTAGAGTTCTATAGAACTGTGTAGTGTGCTTGAGACCAAGAATATCCGTCCCTGCATATTATTGAGTCCCTTCCAAGCGTGCCTTTTCCAGTCAGTCTCCCCTCATACCGCGATTTAGGGAGACCTATCTTCTTAAGGCCAGGAATGAAGTCAACACAAAACCCGATGACATCCTCTGTTTGATGGCCCATGGAGATGCTTCCTTCTGGCCTAGCGCGGTTACGGACATATTTCTTTAGGACTCCCATGAACCTCTCAAAGGGGTACATATTGTGTAGAAATACGGGGCCCAGAATGACAATCTCGTCAACTAGATGAACTAGGACATGCGTCATGATATTGAAGAAGGATGGTGGGAACACCAGCTCGAAACTTACAAGACATTGCACCACATCACTCCTTAGCCTTGGTATGATTTCTGGATCGATCACCTTCTGAGATATTGCATTGAGGAATGCACATATCTTCACAATGGCTAATCGGACGTTTTCCGGTAGAAGCCCCCTCAATGCAACCGGAAGCAGTTGCGTCATAATCACGTGGTAGTCATGAGACTTTAGGTTCTGAAACTTTTTCTCTGCCATATTTATTATTCCTTTTATATTCGACGAGAAGCCAGTCGGGACCTTCATACTAAGCAGGCATTCAAAGAAGATTTCCTTCTCTTCTTTGGTAAGAGCATAGCTGGCAGGACCTTCATACTGCTTTGGAGGCATGCCATCTTTTTCGTGCAAACGTTGCAGGTCCTCCCGTGCCTCAGCTGTATCTTTTGTCTTCCCATACACGCCCAAGAAGCCTAGCAGGTTCACGCAAAGGTTCTTCGTCACGTGCATCACGTCGATCGAAGAGCGGACCTCTAGGTCTTTCCAGTAGGGTAGGTCCCAAAATATAGATTTCTTCTTCCACATGGGTGCGTGTCCCCCAGCGTCACTCGGAACAGCTAGTCCGCTGAGATCCTTTCCAAAGATTACGTGTAAATCATTGACCATAGCAAGTACGTGATCACCGGTACGCATGGCGGGCTTCTTCCGGTGATCTGCCTCGCCTTTGAAATGCTTGCCTTTCTTTTGACGATGGCCCAGGTACACATTCTTCCTGCAGCTTGCCAGGTATATACTATCGGTGTCAATTAACAGTGTGTGCATGCGTGGTATCCCTTGTTTGTCTGCCCTGAAAGGTTACTGAGAGTGGGCCAATCGTTGATGGTCACGAACAGCAACGCCTTTAGGTTAAATTCCTCCTGTCTGTGCTCATCCCACGTACATACACCGTTTCCATTCCACAGCTGTAAAAGTTCTTCAACTAATGGCCTTAGGTACACTTCAATGTCATTGCCAGGTTGCTTAGGGCCTTGGATGAGAACTGGCATCATAATGAACTTCCACTTCATGCACATCCAAGGAGGAAGGTTATACATACATAGAGTCACGGGCCAGGTGCTGTGATTGCTGCTCTGCTCCCCGAAAGGATTAATGCCATCCGCACTTAAATCAAACCATACGTTCCTTGGCTCACTTGCAAACTCATCCCAGTACTTTCTCTCGATTTTTCTCCACTGCGACCCGTCAGCGGGTGCTCTCAACTTCCCATCTTTCTTACGGTCCTCGCCGTGCCATCGCATCAACTTGGCATGCTCTCCGTTTCTGAACAGACATTTCAACCGTGGTATTATAGGAGCATACCACATCACCTTCGCAGGAACCCTCTTCCTGGGGGGCTCGTCGTCAACATCACCAGGGTCATCTCGTCTGATCTTATACCGTAATGCACCACATACCGGGCATGCGTTCAGATCCTTGTACGCACCGCGGTAGAGGATGCAGTCATTAGGGCATGCATGTATCTTCTGCACCTCCAATCCTAGAGGGCATACGACCTTCTTTGCTGCGTATGTACTGTCGGGCAATTCGTTATCCTTTGGAAGCTTCTTCTTCAATATTTTAAGTAGCTTCTCAAATCCTTTGTCAGGCACAGCATTCTCTGCCTTCCACTGCAGCAATTCCAGTACGGTACCGAGCTTTGTGTTGCCATCTTCGCAATTGGGGTACAACCCTTTTTTGTGGTCCTCTAGCATGCGATCGAACTTCAGCTTCTCCTTTTGACTTTCGCATTGCGTCCTTGCATCAACAATGACCCAGCGGAGATCATCATCATCGGGCACATCGTCTGGTTCCTCTTGATCTTCAGCAGCTTCGCCCGTTGCAGCATCATCGTGCACATTGTCTGGTTCCTCTTGATCTTCAGGAGCATCACCGTATTCAGGGGGCACATAGTTGTCATCGTACTCTTCTTCTTCGCCATCTTCCATCATAACCTCTATTTCTCCGTGCCTCGTCCAAACATTATAGTGTGGCATGAAACCCTTGTAAAGCAGGTGGGTGTGGAGGATTTTCCGGTCAGAGTAAGACTTCGTATTCCCACATACAGGGCATGGACAACACATAAAACCATTCTGCTTGTTTTCCTCAGCCACTTCGAGAAAATCATGCACGCCCTTAATGTACTCGGAGGTGTGAACCGTACATCCATTGCCGGTTCATCTGCGTGCATTATATAATGAAGTGACCAAATTAATAGAAGTTCATCATCACATTAAAACAAAAGTACATACATAGTTCTCATCTAACAACATAAAGCTCTGCAGAGCATCTAAATTAATTAAACCTTACACTAAAACTATGTAAAACATTTCAAGGCGAAAACAAATGCGATCATAATCGCAACCAATGTAACAACTGATCCAACGGCATAATGATACCAAGCCTCGGTATGAATGGCATATTTTCTAATCTTTCTAATCTTCAAGCGCATTGCATCCATCTTGATCTTGTGATCATCGACGACATCCGCAACATGCAACTCCAATATCATCTTCTCCTCCTCAATTTTTCTAATTTTTTCCTTCAAGAAATTGTTTTCTTCTTCAACTAAATTTAACCTCTCGACAATAGGGTCGGTTGGAATTTTCGGTTCAACAATCTCCTAGATAAATAAAATCTATGTCACGTTGGTCGGCATAATTGTCATAAACAATAAATGAACCAATAGTTATGAAAAGATAATATATACCACATCTGAATCATAGACAGGACAAGGGCCGACGGGGGCGGATACCAAAACCATTGCACTATATAAGATGCAATAATAAAAGGAAGAAAATAATGCAAGTATCTATCTAAATATACAAGTAAGAATATTTTTCCTTTCAGAAAGAAGATAAGAACAAGAGGCTCACCACGGTGGTGCCGGCGATGAGATCGGCGCGGGTGATTGACGACGGTGAAGACGGGGACGGGGCATGACGGACTGCTAAATCTAGACAAATATTGAGGAAAGTGGAGCTTGGCGGTCGAGCTTGGAGGGGAGAAAGCTTAAGTAGTGTGGCTCGGGCATTCCATCGAACACCTCGTGTGCATAGGAGGTGAGCTAGAGCACCACAAAGCTCTCCCCTTGCCGGCCACGAAAAACAGAGCACTGGGAGTGCTCTGCTCGCGAGCAGGGGGTATATATTGGCACCACCATTGGTCCTGGTTCATGCCACCAACCGGGAACAATGGTGGTGGACCAGGAGTGAGGCCCATTGGTCCCGGTTCGTCCCACCAACCGGGACCAAAAGGTCCAGACGAACCGGGACCAATGGCCCACGTGGCCCGGCCGGCCCCCGGGGCTCAAGAACCGGGTCCAATGCCCCCATTGGTCCCAGTTCTGGATTGAACCGGGACTAATGGGCTGGACCGGCCTGGAACATTGCCCCCTTTTCTACTAGTGATCCGAGAAGAATGGAAAAGGGGAAAAACAGGGAGCAAAGCAACCGTGAGTACTCATCCAAAGTACTCGCAAGCAAGGATCTACACTACAGATGCAACATTATCAAAGGAAGGTTGTATATGTGGACTGGGCTATAGAAATGCCAGAATAGAGAGAAGGCCTAGTCCTATCGAAGACTAGCATCTTCTGGAAACCACCATCTTGTAGCAAACAGGAGGGAGTAGAGTAGCATAAAGTAAAGTAGTAGTAGTGTTATCAACCTCGGCCAGAGATCCTTTCTCGACTCCATGCAAGAAAGAAATCCCAGAGCCATACTTACCAATTGTGAAAGGATCCATATGGTTGACTAGAGGCGGGGTGAATAGGCAACTAACAATTTTTAAGCTTTTCTTTACAAAATTAAACTTTGCAACAAAATAGGTTGTCTAGATGTGCAACTAAGTGAGCAACATATATGATGCAATAACAGCTAGCACACAAGCAAGCAAAGGATGTAAAACAAGTAGGCTTGCAAAAGCAAAGGCACGAAATAACCAAGAGTGGAGCCGGTGGAGACGAGGATGTGTTATCGGAGTTCCTTCCTTTTAAGGGGAAGTACGTCTCCGTTAGAGCGGTGTGGAGGCACAATGCTCCCCAAGAAGCCACTAGGGCCACCGTATTCTCCTCACGCCCTCACACAATGCGAGATGCCGTGATTACACTATTGGTGCCCTTGAAGGCGGCGACCGAACCTTTACAAACAAGGTTGGGGCAATCTCCACAACAATCGGAGGCTCCCAACAACAACACCACGAAGCTTCACCACAATGGAGTATGGCTTCGAGGTGTCCTCAACCGTCTAGGGTGCTCAACACCCAAGAGTAACAAGATCCGCAAGGGATAAGTGGGGGGAATCAAATTTCTCGTGGTGGAAGTGTAGATCTGGGCTTTCTCAACCAATCCTGAGCAAATCAACAAGTTTGATTGGCTTGGGAGAGAGAGAGATCGGGCGAAAATGGAGCTTGGAGGAACAATGGAGCTTTGGGGGAAAGAGGTAGGTCAACTTGGAGGAAGAAGACACCTTTATATAGTGGGGGAACAATTCCAACCGTTACCTCACTATACATCCCCGCACAGAGCGGTACTACCGCTAGGGCAGGGCGGTACTACCGCTGAGAGCGGTACTACCGCTCCCTACCAAGCGGTACTACCGCACTGCCGAGGAAGACAGGGCACTGGCCCCAGAGTGGTACTACCGCGGGAGTAGGAGCGGTACTACCGCTTGGAGCGGTACTACCACTTCTACTACCGCTTCTAGTGCCGCAAAACCCGATACGAGAAAACACCAGTCTCGAATCGAGGCAGTAGTAGCGTGGAATAGCTGCGGTACTACGGCCGAAGCCCGCAAGCAGTACTACTGCCCTGAGGAGCGGTACTACCGCTTCATGGAGCGGTACTACCGCTGGAGGGCTTCGGCGGTACTACCGCTGTAGACCGCGGTACTACCGCTGGCACAGGACGAAGCAGGTACGGAAGAGAAGGGGGCAGCTCCAAAGGTGTGAAAGGAAGACGACGGGTGTGAAAGGGATGTGTACGTGTTGATTCCACCCTAGTCTTACCAAAGCGGATCCCCTCTTGATAGTACGGTGACTCCTACGAAACTAGTCCACCAACAACGAAACGAAGGAGCTACACCGTCTTGAATAAAACACCGAGGGGAGGAAATCGTCTCGTGCCAATGGATGAATCTCTGAAAGAACTTAACGCACACGATTAGTCCGCAAAAGCATTGTCATCAATCACCAAAACCACTTGGGGATAAATATGCCCTTACAATCTCCCCCTTTTTGGTGGATTGATGACAATACGGGATTTGCACAAGCATGAAATAGAGTAAGCATACAAACCCCACCGTCCTAAAATGTAGATGGGCTCCCCCTAGATGTGTGCTATCTAGATAAGTGCTTTGGACTGCACGGCACACATACTAGGATCAACACTCCCCCTACATTTTAGAGACCAACAATCTAAGCAAGGTATATGAGATCAGCATAGATGATATAACAAGAAAAGCAAGCAACTCATAAGCTAGATAGTGAAATAGATAATGATACTGGAAAGATAAGGTATATGAGAGCAGCATAGATGATATAACAAGAAAAGCAAGCAACTCATAAGCTAGATAGTGACATAGATAATGATACTGGAAAGATAAGGTAGCATATGTCTCACACCATATGACTCGAACTTAGGTCTCACAGACAAACCAACCAAAGCAAATGCGAGGAAAACACGAACACAAGGGACGGAAGACACAAATCGTAAATCCCTAAACTCTCTCCCCCTTTGGCATCGAGACACCAAAAAGGAGAGGGAGTGATGCTACGGCTCCAGGTGATAGCAGTAGACGGACACACACATCAGATGTCAGCAGGATCATCTACGCCGCCGTCGTCAGTCTGGAAGTGCTCGGCATCAGAATCGGTCCACGGGCAGTGCTGCCGAATCCACTCCTCCTCCTCAATAAGCTGGTCCTTAGATCCACTGTTGACTGTAGCACCCAACTGACGCATGAGCTCCTTGTGGCGACCTCGAGCCTTCTTCTCAGCCACATGAGTCATGTATTAACCGTGAGCCTCCATGCAGAACAACTTCTTCATCTTAGACTTGAGCTTCTTTGCCCAAGAGGGCTCTGCCTCAGAAGGCATGTAGTCATCATCATCATCATCAGCCCCAGTCTCCTCCTCGGTCTCCATGGTAGTAGCAGACGAAGGAACTCCAGTCCTAGGGGCCTGAGTGCCCCAGTTATCCTTCTTCCTCAGACGCTTGACATCGTGAGAGATCAACTCTCCAGTCTCCAGTGGCACCTTGGGGTAGACACGATCCCAGGCCTTCTCAATGAGCAGCATGATGAACGGACCATAAATCAGGCACTTGCGCTCGGAGATAGCAGATAGCAGCTCAGACCACATAACATGAGAGATATCCAAGGACTCTCCGGTGTGCTGTCCCTTCTCACGCTGGCAGAAAAGAAGCATGTCCACAAGATAGGAGTGAACCTGGTCCAGATTCTCGATACAAGGGAAAAGGGTCTCTCTGAAGATGCGGTGTAGGATATCCAGATAGGCAGGCAGCTCATAGGTTTCCTTCTTTGTCTCATGGTTGATCCTCAAAGTGCAGTAGGGCCAGAGAGCTTGCTTGTGAGTGGCATTGGGGCGGCCGTGAGGGAGAAAGCCGACAGAAGACTCAAGACCTAGATCTTGCACCCCAATCAACTCCATGAACGCTTTCCACTTGACTGAAAGTAGCTTGCCATTGGTCATCCAGGTCGGTGTCCTGTCCTCATCAGTCCCAAGGTGAACCGTGGCATAGAATTGGGCCACAATATCAGCATCGAAGTCCTTGTTGAATTTCATGATCCCAAGAATGTTCAGTTGAGTGCACATCTGAAGAGCTTCCCCAAAGTAGTCAGGATCTTGCTCCATATGGTCGGTGTCAATGGAGTGCACGTTGACATAGAGATTCTTCTTGGCTTTGAGAACATCGAAGAAGATGGCAAACTGGAACCTGTTCCAGGACGGACGGTTGACCAAAGAGGGATCTTGGTCTGGCTCATACGGGTTGCGGCGGCGCCTTGCCCAGAACTCCTTTGGCTGCATTTCAGGCACGGTTTTGCCTGGCTTTGGCTTGACCCCAGGCTTCTTCTGGAGTTGAGGTGGAGGTGGAGCACTTGAAGAACCTCCGGCAGGCTCGGTGGTGCGGTAGCGTTTGGACGTGGCACGACCGGGGTTGACATGACGAGCCTGATGCTCAGGGACCTCATCACCTGGAACCACACCCAAGAACACGCAAACAGCCAGAAAGAATGAGCATAAGCCACAAAACATGAGCAAAAGGATCACTGAAAGGTAGAAGCATAGTGGAAGCTGGTAGGGAGCGGTAGTACTGCAACCTCCTAGCGGTAGTACCGCTCCAAGCGGTAGTACCGCTCTACAGGGAGCGGTAGTACCGCTCCAAGTGGTAGTACCGCCCTGGAGAGGGCGGTAGTACCGCTCGAGACGGGGAAACAGTAGTTTCCTACTACCGTGGTCAGATCCGGCACTACCGTCCTACCAAATTCAAAAATACTCCAACCAAACATCAATCCAAACTGCCTAGAAGCATTCTCCATCCTACTTAAGCCTAGATTTAGCCAAAAATCTAGAGATGCAACTGCTACTGCCCCTAAGATGCTAGATTGGAGTCTAGGCAAGAAGAACAAGAGAACGGGGGCAATACCGGCATCCATGGCAAGAGGACAAGGTGGGGATCGTCTCCACCGAAGGAAATGGAGAGGGACGCCCCGGAGAGGGAGATCCGCCGGAGCCCTCCCGCGGCGACGGTTGCTGGAGAGAGAGGAACAGACGAGGTGGGCGAGCGAATGGGTATGGGGGAGAAGAAAACTCCCCCTGCCCCGATATAACCCCCTGCCCGCGCCTCATAGCGGTAGTACCGCGCTGGAGGGCGGTAGTACCGCTTGGAGCGGTAGTACCGCTCGCCAGCAGCGGTAGTACCGCCAGCAACCAAAAAATGCCTCTAGACCAAAACACAAGCACACCGAGAAGAATGGGAAAGCAAAGTCAAGAAAATAAAAGACCAACAAGACAACACACACACTAACAAAGATCCGGAACCCACTCCTTCAAAACAATCACACGAAAGAAGAGCGAGCTCTGGCCTCTCTCAAGAGAGGGCGGTGGCCGGAGCCACCTATGTTTGAGTCAATTGGTATGGCACCGCGAAGAATTATCCTTGAGCCCATGACCAAAACTCGTCTTTGAAGCACAAATACCATCAAAAATGGCTAATGTGAAAGAGTTGATCGTTTTATGCATGATGGGGGGAGGGAGAGTTCATTGAGAGAACAACACTCCCCCTATGTCCATGCCTACACCTAAACTAGACAACAAGTTGAGTGTGGTGGGGGTGCACGGGTTCAAGTCACATTGCTCAAATCAATGATATTTAGCTCATGACTTAACTCGCGAAATCTTGCTTCATCCAAGGGCTTCGTGAAAATATCTGCAAGGTTATCATGAGTGTTGACATACTTGAGCTCGATCTCCCCTCGCCTAGTGTGATCTCGGATGAAGTGATACCGAATCTCAATGTGCTTCGTCTTGAAGTGTTGCACCGGGTTGAGAGAAATCTTGATGGCACTTTCATTATCACACCAAAGAGGCACTTTGTCACAAATGACACCGTACTCCTTTAAAGTTTGCCTCATCCATAGGAGTTGAGCACAACAACTACTGGCCGCCACATACTCCGCTTCGGTGGACGAGAGAAACACACAACTTTGCTTTTTGGAATACCAACTTACCAAAGAGCAACCAAGAAATTGGCACCCTCCGGAAGTGGACTTCCTATCCACTTTGTCTCCTGCCCAATCGGAATCCATGAAACCTTCAAGCTTGAAGTTTGCTCCTCTTGGGTACCATAAGCCAAAGTTTGGGGTATGAGCCAAATATCGAAAGATTCGCTTGACCGCCACAAAGTGACTTTCCTTTGGTGCGGCTTGAAAATGTGCACACATCCCCACACTCAACATGATATCCGGTCTAGATGCACAAAGGTAAAGCAAGGAGCCAATCATGGAGCGATATACCTTTTGATCCACCACTTTACCATTGGGATCGATGTCAAGTTGGCACTTGGTAGGCATTGGAGTAGTAGCCGGCTTGACATCACTTAGCTTGAATCTCTTAAGCATGTCTTGAGTGTATTTGGCTTGGTTGATGAAGGTTCCTTCTCTTGTTTGTTTGATGTCAAAACCAAGGAAGAACTTCAACTCTCCCATCGAAGACATCTTAAACTTGGAGGTCATGAGAGCGGCAAATTCCTCATTGAAAGCTTTGTTAGGAGAACCAAAGATAATATCATCAACATATAGTTGGCATACAAACTACCCCCCTTTGACCTTCTTAGTAAAAAGAGTGGGATCGATTTGTCCTACTTCAAATCCACGATCTTGTAGCAACTCGGTAAGGTGGTCATACCACACACGTGGGGCTTGTTTAAGGCCATAGAGTGCCTTATCGAGTTGATACACATGATCCGGGAAGTAGGGGTCCTCGAACCCGGGGGGTTGCTTGACATAGACCAACTCATTAATAGGACCATTAAGAAAAGCACTTTTCACATCCATTTGTTGCAACTTAAAGTTGTGATGGGAAGCATAGGCAATCAACAAACATATGGATTCAAGACGAGCAACGGGAGCAAAGGTTTCACTGTAGTCGATACCCTCGACTTGGGAGTAGCCTTGTGCTACCAATCTTGCCTTGTTGCGAACGCTGTTCCCATGAGCATCTTGCTTGTTCTTGAAGATCCACTTGATTCCAATGACATTGTGGTCCCCCGATGGCCTTGGCACCAATCTCCATACTTTGTTGTACTCGAAGTTGTTGAGTTCTTCATGCATAGCATTGAGCCAATTCGAGTCTTCGAGCGCCTCATAGACCTTTTGGGGTTCAACACAAGAGACAAACGCGTGATGTTCACAATAGTTTGCTAATTGTCTACGAGTGCTTACCCCCTTTCTTAGGCTTCCAACCACATTTTCCATGAGATGGCCTTGGGTGGTGAGCTTGGAAGAAATCTTTGCGGCACGACGCTCTAATTCCTCCTCGGATGTGAAAGGAGGAGGGTTGACTTGATCATCTTGAGCGTCGTCTTGAGCTTGTTCTTGATCTTGAGCTTGCTCTTGATCTTGAACTTGCTCGAGGGGGAGAACTTGACCTTGGGCATCATTTAGAGGTTCACCACCATCTTGAGGTTGATCTTGACCTTGGACTTGTTCACGAGGTTGAGGGCCTTCACTTTGTTCTTCGGAAGCGTGTGGGTCTTGATGAGGTGATGTCTCTACTTGAGTAGAGCATTGTCCTTCTCCTTCGGCCACAAGGGGTTGCTCAATGGGTAGAATTTGACCAATACCCATTCTTCTTATGGCTTGGGGAGGAATTTCATCACCTACATCACAAGTACCACTTTGCTCCACTTGGGAGCCATTATTTTCGTCAAACTCCACGTTACACGTCTCCTCAATGAGTCCGGTGGACTTGTTGAGGACACGGTAAGCATGAGAGTTTGTAGCATAACCAAAAAATATGCCCTCATGAGCTCTAGCCTCAAATTTAGACAAACGAACACCTTTCTTGAGAATGAAACACTTACAACCGAACACCCGGAAGTACTTGAGGTTGGGCTTGTTGCCGGTGAATATCTCATAAGGAGTCTTGTTCAAGCCTTTGTGGAGATAGAGCCGATTGGATGCATGACATGCGGTGTTGATGGCTTCGGCCCAAAAGTTGTATGGAGACTTGAACTCCGCCATCATGGTCCTTGCCGCATCCATCAACGTCCGGTTCTTCCTCTCCGCTACACCATTTTGTTGAGGGGTATAAGGTGCAGCATATTGATGCTTGATCCCCTCATCACTGAGAAACTCATCCAAGGTGTAGTTCTTGAACTCGGTGTCATTGTCACTTCTTATTGTCAAGATCTTTGCATCATGTTGACGTTGGGCTTCATTTGCAAAGTCGATGACGGTTTGTTGAGTCTCACTCTTCCTCTTGAAGAAGAATACCCAAGTGTATCTTGAATAGTCATCCACAATCACCAAGCAATACTTTCTTCCTCCAAGACTATTAGAAGATGGAGGCCCAAAGAGATCCATGTGAAGGAGCTCCAAGGGTCTCTTCGAGTAGATGATGGTTGATGGAGGGTGAGCCTTTTCATGAAGCTTTCCTTCGATACAAGCACTGCAAGCACGATCTTTGGCAAAACTAACATTTGTTAGTCCACGGACATGGTCCCCCTTGAGAAGACTTTGCAAAGATCTCATATTGACGTGGGCCAAACGGCGATGCCAAAGCCATCCCACGTCAACTTTAGCCATTAGGCATGTCGCGGTCTTAGTGGGTCGCTCCGAAAAGTTAATCACATAGAGACCGTTCTCGACATGCCCAACAAAGGCTACTTTAAGAGTCTTGCTCCACAAGAGGGCCACGGTATCAATGTCAAAGAAAGTAGCAAAACCCATGAGTGCAAGTTGACGAACGAACAGCAAATTGAATGCAAGGGACTCAACAAGCATGACTTTCTCGATCGTTAGATCATGAGAAATGACAACCTTGCCGAGACCCAATACCTTAGAATGTGATGCATCACCCCACTCGACATTGGTGGGCATAGATGGAATCTCTTGCACGTCCACCACCAAGTCCTTGCTCCCGGTCATATGATTTGTTGCTCCACTATCGAGCAACCATGATCCCCCACCGGAAGCAAACACCTACAATAGATCAATGCTTGGTTTTAGGTACCCATTTAGTAATGGGTCCTTTGATGTTAGTAACAAGGGTCTTGGGAACCCAAATAGACCATTCAATGTACTCATATGGAGAACCAACAAATTTAGCAAAGACATGTCCATCACTAGCATGGCACAACACATATGACGGGTTAAAGTCGCCGGCTTTGTTTGAGGAAATGCTTTTTCCCTTTTGGACATCAACTCCCTTCACTTTTTCCTTCTTCTCCTTAGGAGCGCCCTCTCCCTCTTTCACAAACGTTTGTTTGAGAGGAGGAGGACGTTTGGTCTTGTCGTTCTTCTTCTTCTTGCTCTTGGACTTGGGTGGAAACCCAATTCCTTCTTTGGCCACAACTTCCTTTTGATTGCTCAAAAGGTCGTTGAGGTTCTTCTCACCTTGAATGCAAGTCACAAGGCCTTTCTCAAGTTGATCCTTCAACTTGGCATTCTCCTCCACAAGATGCACATGCTCACAACACGGGTTAGTAGCACATGCATTATCAATTAATACCATATGAGGAAAGGTGGCCTTTTCCTTGATTAGCTTAACTTGGAGTTGAGCATGAGACTCTTTGAGATTAGCATGAGTACCCTTCAAGACCTTGTGGGCCTTGTCAAGTAACTCAAACTCCTCTTTGAGTCTAGCATGATCAACCCCAAGTTTAGCCTTCTCGGAGGTTAGCACACGAGACACGACAAGAGCATGATCAAGATCTTTCTTTAACTTAGCATGGTCATCGTTGTGTGACTCCTCAAAAGTCAAACGATGCACACGCTCTTCCTCAAGAGCATTTGAGAGATCTGATATCTCATCGACATAGTCACGACTATGACCTTCAATCTTAGAGATGGTTTCTTCGTGAGCCTAGATCATGTCATTGGCCTCACCAAGTTGTTCCAAGAGAGCAACAAAATGCTTCTTGGACTTGCCCTTGAGCTTACTCATGAAAGACTCAAACGCATTCACTTCTTCATTAGACCCATCATGTTCATCAATGCACTCCTCCATGGAGGGATTAGTAATGATGGTGGTTTTAATGTTGGGGGTTACCTTGTTTGAAGCTTTAGCCATGAGGCATTTGGCGGTGATGTTTTCGTTGGGTGAATCAAAGAGAGACACCCGGGGAGTAGTAGCAATGGGAACGGAAGCCATGACCGTTGCTTCTTCATTTTCATCATCATCGTCATCCTCTTGGTATTCTTCTTGAACCACCAACCCACGAGTGGGAGTCTTCTTGGCGAAGTTGTTCTTGTTGGGGAAGGACTTGGCTTTGTCTTTTCGGATGAACTTGCCACAATTGTCTTCCCGTTTCTTGTAAGGACAATCCGCAACGAAATGGCTCACATTGCCACAGTTGAAGCAAGTTCTAACTCGTTGCTTGCCCTTGACGCCACTTGAGTTGTTCTTGTTGAAGTTGGGTCTTGAACTCTTCTTGCTCCAAAATTGTCTTGAAGCAAGGGCCATGTGCTCATGGTAATCAAATTTGGTGTCTTCGGGGTTGCTTTACTCATCTTCCACTTCTTCCTCTTCTTCCATAATAACCTTGGCCTTCAAAGCAAGGTTGGGCTTCTTTGCCCTTTGAGAACGGAGCACCGCATTGTCGGTGGTCTTGTCCAAGATGCTCATTGCAACGAACTCATCCAACACTTCACTGGAGGTCATGGAGTGGAAGTCCGATCTTTGACGGAGGACATGGCCTTGTTGTAGGGCATCATGGCCTTGAGGAACTTTCTCTTGATCCAATTGTCATCCGTGTCCTTGCTTCCATGATCTCGGAGTGCGACCGCGAGTTTGGTCACTCTTCGAAAGAGCTCACGAGGTTCTTCATCTTGTTTCATTGCAAACTCATCGGCTTCATCTTGCACCACTTCATAGTTGGAGCGTTGAATGCTAGCACTTCCTCGATAGAGACCCTCGACACATTTCCATGCTTCTTTAGCCATGACATGCGGTCGAAGGTGAGGAAGATCTTCAGGAAGGATAGCATCTTGGATGATGAATAGAGCACTCTCATTAAATTGATTGTCCACGGCTTCTCGAGGGGTGAAGTTTCTTGGGTCATGAGGATAGAAACCTTCTTCAATGATTCTCCAAAGGTTAGTGTTCACATGTTTTAAATGACGCTTAAAGCGATAGACCCAAGAGTCAAAATCTTCATGTTTCTCATATTTAGGGTGAGGACCGGCATGATTCAAATGAGTGGAGGGGATTGGCCCTCCATAAACTGGGGGTTCCACATGGGTAAAGATGCCGGTACCATTTCTACCACTAATAGAAGGACTCTTTTCAATGTTAGCTTCCCCCTTGTCGGAGGAAGCATCCGTCACCTTGTTGGTGGGGTCACCCACTTTCATCGGCGAGGTAGATTGTTTAAGTCCTTCTAGGAAATCTTTAAACATGTCCTTGACCTCGGCCATCATGGAGGTTTTCAATGTTTCCAAAGCCACATTGAATTCCTCACGTGAGATCGAGTTACCCCCATCTCCCGTAGATGATATTGGATTCGCACCGGAGTGCTCTCCCACCTCATCTACGACATCAACCATACTCTTTGGACGGTAAAGTCCTTAAAAAGAGACGAGGCTCTGATACCAATTAAAAGATCGATATGGTTGACTAGAGGGGGGGGTGAATAGGCAACTAATAATTTTTAAGCTTTTCCTTACCAAATTAAACTTTGCAACAAAATAGGTTGTCTAGATATGCAACTAAGTGAGCAACATATATGATGCAATACAACTAGAACAAAAGCAAGCAAAGGATGTAAAACAAGTAGGCTTGCAAAAGTAAAGGCACGAAATAACCAAGAGTGGAGCCGGTGGAGACGAGGATGTGTTACCGGAGTTCCTTCCTTTTAAGGGGAAGTACGTCTCCGTTAGAGCGGTGTGGAGGCACAATGCTCCCCAAGAAGCCACTAGGGCCACTGTATTCTCCTCACGCCCTCACACAATGCGAGATGCCGGGATTCCACTATTGGTGCCCTTGAAGGCGGCGACCGAACCTTTACAAACAAGGTTGGGGCAATCTCCACAACAATCGGAGGCTCCCAACAACAACACCACGAAGCTTCACCACAATGAAGTATGGCTTCAAGGTGACCTCAACCGTCTAGGGTGCTCAACACCCAAGAGTAACAAGTTCCGCAAGGGATAAGTGGGGGGAATCAAATTTCTCGTGGTGGAAGTGTAGATCTGGGCCTTCTCAACCAATCCTGAGTAAATCAACAAGTTTGATTGGCTAGGGAGAGAGAGATCGGGCGAAAATGGAGCTTGGAGCAACAATGGAGCTTTGGGGAAAGAGGTAGGTCAACTTGGAGGAAGAAGACACCTTTATATAGTGGGGGAACAATTCCAACCGTTACCTCACTGTACATCCCCGCACAGAGCGGTACTACCGCTAGGGCAGGGCGGTACTACTGCTGAGAGCGGTACTACCGCTCCCTACCCAGCGGTACTACCGTGCTGCCGAGGAAGACAGGGCACTGGCCCCAGAGCGGTACTACCGCGGGAGTAGGAGCGGTACTACCGCTTGGAGCGGTACTACCGCTTCTACTACCACTTCTAGTGCCACAAAACCCGATACAAGAAAACACCAGTCTCGAATCGAGGCGGTAGTAGCGCGGAACAGCTGCGGTACTACGGCCGAAGCCCGCAAGTGGTACTACTGCCCTGCGGAGCGGTACTATCGCTGAGAGCGGTACTACCGCTTCGTGGAGCGGTACTACCGCTGGAGGGCTTCGGCGGTACTACCGATGTAGACCGCGGTACTACCGCTGGCATAGGACGAAGCAAGTACGGAAGAGAAGGGGGCAGCTCCAAAGGTGCGAAAGGAAGACGACGGGTGTGAAAGGGATGTGTACGTGTTGATTCCACCCTAGTCTTACCAAAGCGGATCCCCTCTTGATAGTACGGTGACTCCTACGAAACTAGTCCACCAACAACGAAACGAAGGAGCTACACCGTCTTGAATAAAACACCGAGGGGAGGAAATCGTCTCGTGCCAATGGATGAATCTCTGAAAGAACTTAACGCACACGATTAGTCCGCAAAAGCATTTTCATCAATCACCAAAACCACTTGGGGATAAATATGCCCTTACAAATTGTCATCACAATCCAATTCTTAGCACCATCCAATTCTCATCACAAGTATCCAGTTCTAGTTGTATCGACCGGGATACAACTCCGAGGGTCCGTTACCGTAGGACAGGCTATCGATAGATGTTTTCTTCCCTGCAGGGGTGCACCAACTTACCCACCACGCTCGATTAACTCCGGCCGGACACACTTTCCTGGGTCATGCCCGGCCTCGGCCAAACAATACGCCGCAACCCGACCTAGGCTTAATAGAGAGGTCAAGCACGCCGGACTAAACCTATGCCCCCAGGGGTCATGGGCCATCTCCCCGGGAACTCCTGCATGTTGCGTGGGTGGCCGGTGAGCAGACCTAGCTACCTCCTTAAAAAAAGCAGGTGCTTACCAGTCCAACCCGGCGCGCGCCGCTTAGTCGCTGACGTCTATTAAGCTTCGGCTGATGTATACAACGCAGAATGCCCATACTATGCCCACGTGATGGTTAGTGCTATCAGGCCAGAGGCCCCTCGGATCAAATATCCAAACCGTTAGTGTGTTGGTAGTGCGGTCACGAGCAGAGACTCACGAAAGATGTGACCCCATCGCCCCGTCTCGAGAACTTGCGGCAAGGGCTAAGAATGCCCGGCCACGCCTCGTATTCAATTCTCGGGTACCCTCCAGGTCAACCCGTCTTCACATCACTCGCGGGTACCCCTCAGGGTCGACCCGCCTTTCCAAGTAACAGTTGTAAAGTCCAAGTATTTGTGTGTCCAAACATCTAGGGGAAAACCCGAGGAATCACCCCCGGCGGATTTCACTCGATGTAATCATCAAGGTGAACGTAAGAGGATCCACCCTCGAGGTTAACACTTGAGGGGTTGCACAACAGAGTTGTATCGGAAGTGGTTAAGGCGGAATCACCCTCGATGACCACGACCGAATAACTACACTACCGGGTTAACATCAGAAGTGCTGATGAGGTCTCACCCTCGGCACTCGATAGTAACCCAGTAGTGTCGAGCAACTAAGGGGAAGTGATGTGCGGTGCCGGGGCCTGGTCTTCGATTCCGTTGATCGGGTCTTCGATGATGACGCAGGGGCAACAAGGACAAGGTGGGGGTCACTGATGGATCACTAACCAACCTATACTAAGCAGTTTAGGATAAGCAGGTAAGGTAACAATAAGCAGGTTACAAAAGCAGGCTATGCATCAGAATAGGAGCAAACAATAACAATAGAAAAATCTAATGCAAGCATGATAGAATGGAATGGGCGATATCGGGATGATCAAAGGGGGGGGCTTGCCTGGTTGCTCAGACAAGAAGGAGGGGTCGTCGTCGACGTAGTCGATCACAGAGGCATCAACAGCAGTCTCAAGGTCTATCGGAGAGAAGAGGGGGAAGAAACAGTAAATATAAAGCAAACATAGCATCACAAAGCATAATGTGGCAATATGTTGTGCCGGGTGTGACTTAACGTATGGCTACACGATATAGGTGAAGGGGGAAAAATCAACCGGGAATGTATTCCCCGTTCCAGACCTGTGTCAGACAGATGACCGGAGGGGGAATGTTCCATGTTCAGCATGCTAGGGGCATGTGACAGATGAACTGACCGCGTATTCGGATTCGTTGGATTTTTCTGAGCAACTTTCATATAGAAAACATTTTCATCCGAGTTACGATTTAATTTCTATGAATTTTCAAAGATTAAAGCATATTCTGGATTTATTTATAT
The DNA here is from genome assembly GCF_002162155.2 of Triticum dicoccoides. Taxonomy (NCBI): domain Eukaryota; kingdom Viridiplantae; phylum Streptophyta; class Magnoliopsida; order Poales; family Poaceae; genus Triticum; species Triticum dicoccoides. Next base: position 704,898,685 of record NC_041381.1, read on the forward strand.
GAACAGAAAAGATAAAATGATGTCAGCATGATGTGCTGATGATGCCAGCAGTCAACAGAACGGCTGACCAGCTCAAACTGACCAGTGGGAACACTGGGACCCACATGTCAGCCTCTGCTGGCTTAACAATCGATTAACTAAACTAGCAGGATCAATTAGGGGTGTGGGCCCCGGGTGTGCCACGTCGGCGGGCGGCGGTGGTTCACCGCCGACGACCAAAAGCACGACGGAGGCGCGCGGACCGCGCCGGAAACGGGCCACAGGCGACGGTTTCGGGCATGCTTGGGCTCGCCTGAACGAGCGGAGCGAGCCGCATCTAACAGGGGTGGTGGGAGCAGCCGGGGGTGGCCGGAGGTGAGTGCCGCATCAACAGCAGCGGCGACCGGAGAACGACACCAATGGGAAAGGCGCATGGGGGCACGAGGGGAAGAGCTGGTGGGTGCTATGGCCTCCTACGAAGACGTCGAGCACGACGATGTGCTCAGACGCCAGCGGCGTGAGCTGTGGCCGCGACGGCGAGGTGAGCGGCGGAGCAAGCTATCGGCCGATAGCGAATCGATTGCTAGAGCTCAAAATCGAGCTCGTGGAGTGAGGGGAAGGAGAGAGATGCTATCAGGGGTCCTGCAGATGTGCTTAGCGGGCGCGGGGAAGGCTCGATGACGACAAATAGCAACGGCGATCCGAGGTGGTCGAGGAGGAAGATGAAGTCGCCGCCGTCACTGCAGAGGCTCCGAGCTCCAACTTGATGTGGTAAGCGGTGTAGGGGACGACGGCGGAGCGAACAGGCATGTTGGAAGGGCGCGTGGAGGACGGTGGCCGCGAGGGCGACAGCGGCCATGGCGACCGTGGCATTTGGATGTGATGGGGAGGGGATCTGGGGTGTGAGGGAGAGAGCGAAGCGGGCGAGGGGAAAGGATTGGCGCGAGTGGGGTGGCAGAGCAAGTGGAAGGGGAGCCCGAGGCGTCGCCCTTATCCTCTCCCGGCGAGGCCGGCGAGGTGCGGGTGGCGCCGGGGCGCCCGGTCGGTCGAACAGTGGGAGATGGGAGACGACAGGGGAGGGGTAGTGGGCCACATGGCCTGTTGGGCTTAGCCCGGAGGGTTAGGCCCAGGGGGGTCAGGGGCCTTTTCTCTCTCTCTCTCTCCCTTTTTTCCTTTCTTTTGCTCTTTTCTTTTTATAGAAAAAAATGCTATGCAATATTTGAGCTGCCAAAAGGAGTTCTGAAAAATGTGGGACTTGGCCAAATAAATACATTACAATATTTGGCACCTGCCACAAAAAGTTTGGGAGGAGTTTGAAATGATTTGGATTTTTCACAATTGGAAAAGCATTTAAAAATGCTGATTTGGAACTGCTTTAATTCCTAGGGGAATTTAGCTATCTCAAATGATGTTGATGTTGGGGAACGTTGCATAAAATAAAAAATTTCCTACGTTCACCAAGATCAATCTATGAGTTCATCTAGCAACGAGAGAGGGGAGTGCATCTACATACCCTTGTAGATCGTGAGCGAAAGCGTTCAAGAGAACGAGGTTGAGGGAGTCGTACTCGTCGTGATCCAAATCACCGGAGATCCTAGCGCCGAACGGACGGCACCTCCACGTTCAACACACGTACGGTCAACGTGACGTCTCCTCCTTCTTGATCTAACAAGGGGGAAGGAGAGTTTGATGAAGATCCAGCAGCACGACGGCATGGTGGTGGATGCAGCAGGGATCCCGGCAGGGCTTCGCCAAGCGTCTGCAGAAGGGAGAGGTGTAGCAAGGGGAAGGGAGGCACCAAGTGCAAGGGTGTGGCTGCCCTCCCTCCCCCCCTCTTTATATAGGGACCCCATGGGGGGCGCCGGCCCTAGGAGATCCCATC
>NC_041381.1:704900810-704907131 GCF_002162155.2 Triticum dicoccoides
GGGCCCAAGGGGGGTGCACCAGCTCACCAGGGGCTGGTTCCCCTCCCCACTTCTGCCCACGGGGCCCTCCGGGATAGGTGGCCCCACCCGGTGGACCCCCGGGACCCTTCCGGTGGTCCCGGTATAATACCGATGACCCCCGAAACTTTCCCGATGGCCGAAACAGCACTTCCTATATATAATTCTTTACCTCTGGACCATTTCGGAACTCCTCGTGACGTTCGGGATCTCATCCGGGACTCCAAACAACTTTAGTTTTGCTGCATACTAATATCTCTACAACCCTAGTGTCACCGAACCTTAAGTGTGTAGACCCTACGGGTTCCGGAGACACGTAGACATGACCGAGACGGCTCTCCGGTCAATAACCAACAGCGGGATCTGGATACCCATGTTGGCTCCCACATGCTCCTCGATGATCTCATCGGATGAACCACGATGTCGAGGATTCAAGCAACCCCGTATACAATTCCCTTTGTCAATCGGTATGTTACTTGCCCGAGATTCGATCGTCGGTATCCCAATACTCGTTCAGTCTCGTTACCGGCAAGTCACTTTATTCGTACCATAATGCATGATCCCGTGACCAGACACTTGCTCACTTTGAGCTCATTATGATGATGCATTACCGAGTGGGCCCAGAGATACCTCTCCGTCATACAGAGTGACAAATCCCAGTCTTGATCCGTGTCAACCCAACAGACACTTTTGAAGATACCCGTAGTATACCTTTATAGTCACCCAGTTACGTTGTGACGTTTGGTACACCCAAAGCACTCCTACGGTATCCGGTAGTTACACGATGTCATGGTCTAAGGAAAAGATACTTGACATTGGAAAAGCTCTAGCAAACGAACTACGCGATCTTGTGCTATGCTTAGGATTGGGTCTTGTCCATCACATCATTCTCCTAATGATGTGATCTCGTTATCAATGACATCCAATGTCCATAGTCAGGAAACCATGACTATCTGTTGATTAACGAGCTAGTCAACTAGAGGCTCACTAGGGACATGTTGTGGTCTATGTATTCACACGTGTATTATGATTTCCGGATAATACAATTATAGCATGAATAAAAGACAATTATCATGAACAAGGAAATATAATAATAATCCTTTTATTATTGCCTCTAGGGCATATTTCCAAGAGTCTCCCACTTGCACTAGAGTCAATAATCTAGTTACATTGTGATGAATCGAACACCCATAGAGTTCTGGTGTTGATCATGTTTTGCTCGCGGAAGAGGTTTAGTCAACGGATCTGCGACATTCAGATCCGTATGTACTTTGCAAATATCTATGTCTCCATCTTGAACATTTTCATGGATGGAGTTGAAACGACGCATGATGTGTCTGGTCTTCTTGTGAAACCTGGGCTCCTTGGCAAGGGCAATAGCTCCAGTGTTGTCACAGAAGAGAGTGATCGGCCCCGACGCATTGGGTATGACTCCTAGGTCGGTGATGAACTCCTTCATCCATATTGCTTCATGCGCTGCCTCCGAGGCTGCCATGTACTCCGCTTCAAATGTAGATCCCGCCATGACGCTCTGCTTGCAACTGCACCAGCTTACTGCTCCACGATTCAACATATACACGTATCCGGTTTGTGACTTAGAGTCATCCAGGTCTGTGTCGAAGCTAGTGTCGACGTAACCCTTTACGACGAGCTCTTCGTCACCTCCATAGACGAGAAACATGTCCTTTGTCCTTTTCAGGTACTTCAGGATATTCTTGACCGCTGTCCAGTATTCCTTGCCGGGATTACTTTGGTACCCACTAGTAGAAAACCACCCATTAGACCCGGTTCGTAAGGGCCTTTAGTCCCGGTTCATGAACCGGGACTAATGGGTCGTTACTAATATCTCCACCCATTAGTCCTGGTTCAAACACGAACCGGGACCAATGTACCTCCACGTGGCCCTGTGCGCCGAGCCCAGTCAGGGGGCCTTTGGTCCCGGTTGGTGGCTCCAACCGGGACCAAAAGGCATCCACGCGTCTGCATTCCAGTGGCTGGGGTTTTTGTTTTTTTTTGAAAGGAGGGGGGTTGGGGGTTTTGGGGGGTTAATTTAGGTGTTTCGTATATTGTGTTAGCTAGCTAATTAATAGAGAGAAGTGTCCTCTCTTATGTCCGTGCTTGGTCGACGCTACGTAGTATATATACATAAGTGATCGAGAGAACCACTCAGTACAGAAGTTCGTCATGCATACCGAGAGAAGTGATCGATCGACCTCTCCTTCTCCGAGAGATTGGTCGAACAACAAGTTTTTTACTGGCTACATACATGTACAATATGTATAAGATCTCTTAATTACAAACCCCTAGCATTTGAAATCAACTTCCACATGGTATTCTCCGGCTTTACTAATGACGTGTTCAAGAAAGAATCCCGCCAATTCCTCTTGAATTGCTTTCATGCGATCTGGTTCTAGGAGTTCATCCCGCATCTGCCACGTCTAATTTGAAGAAGGGGGTTAATTAATACATATATATGAATGAAACTTAACAGAAATGATGGTGTAATAAAATGAAATTGTGAATATTATTGCTTACGCACTTCATATTGTCTTCTAGAGTAGCCCCGCTTGTTTTTCAAAGTCGCATTGTGGATGAACTCGCACACGTAGTATCCACAGAAATCATTCCCTTCCTCCTGCCACAAGCACTTTACGAGAAATAGAGGTCAATCAAACTGATAATGAAGCATTATAAATGGCATTGATGAAAGTATAGCTATAGAATCAACATGAGATGCGCGCAACTAGCTAGCCAGTAGTACTTACTTTCGGGTATATATATCGCAGCTCCTTCGGCAGTCCCGGAGCTTGTGCGGTGAACTGTTTCCAAACCCTGCAAGACAAAGAAAATAATTATTATTACTTGAGATATCAGGAAATGAACAAAAAGTTGCCGATATGGTGCGATAATGATCGATTGAACTTACTTGCTGAGCATTTCAGTCATGTCCGCATAGGTGCTGGGATCTTTCCGTCTGGAGTCTAAGACGGTTACTAGTCCACGCTCAAGCTTAATGTCCAGAAGAATATAGTGGTACCTGCGCAAGCATGCAAAACTCATCAATTACATTAACCTCGCTCGAGTAATAAGGGAAACCGAATATGCACACGACAGTAACACTCACGGGCCGTTGTAAGGAAAGAGTATGGTATCTTTGTTTTGATTTTTGATCAACGATTGTAGCAAGTTGTCCTCGGCCTCTTCGACGTTCTTTTCAACCAGAAATACATATATGATATTTGTGTTAATGAACCCAATATCATAAATTTCTTGTTTTTTGCACTCGACAATCTTCAATCTGCATAATATATTGAGGATAATTAATTATAAATACATGCAATGAAAGAGCCGAGCTATATATAGAGACTTAATGACAGAAATAGTACTTACATGCAGTAGCAAAAGACCATTAATTTATCGAGGGCCTTTTGATTGAAGAACTCGAATAACTCCTCAAATGGAACACACAACAGATCATTTGAAACGAGGTCGTGCTCCTATTTAATGTTCAGATACAAACTGTTCGTCCCCTCAGACTCTCTGCAGGTTTTCATGTACCAACTATGGAATCTTCGCATCATTGTTGTCAGAGATTTTTCATCTTTGACGAGAGGCTTCCCGTACTCGTATCTGAATACGTCCACCTCCATGAAATCAGGAAGTGCATCGTCAGGCAGGTAATCTTCAAGATTGCCATAACCGGCCACCGTCCCCGGAGGATTAGACACATTGAGCGGGGGGCACGATTGCTGTGCTTGTTCGCCGAGCTGGGCAATTTTTTCCCCTTTGCTCATTGTTCTTTTGACCTTTTATCACTGACAGTAGTTCTCGACCGCTTGGCTTGGAGATATGTCTATTCAGTAATGCGCTCATAGTTGGTTCTCGGCGGAGACTTTGGTGGTTTCCTCAGGGCATCGAGAGTGCGCTTTGCTTTCATCGGATCTACCTTCTCCTCCGGAGGTGGATGTCTCTTTGCTTTCACCCCTTCAAAGAACTCCTTCACGTGGGCCTGCACGATCGTATTGTTTTCCTCCTTGTTCCTCTCGTACGGTAACTTCTCTAGAGGCTTTAGAGGTGGACCGTATCTGTATTGCCTCTCTCTTCTTGTGCTGCTAGACGCCGAAGCAGACGGAGCGGCTGCGGCGTCTGTCTTCTTTCGTGCTTGCTTATGAGGCGGAGGAGAAGGACTATGACGCGCCGGAGCAGCCGGGGCGGCGGCGGGTCTCTTCCGCCCTTGCTGGCGAGGCGGAGAAGGAGGAGGCGAAGTGCCTCCACGCGCCGGAGAAGGAGGCGGAGTGCCGCCACGCGTGCCCTGATCGTCACTCGCCGGAGGAGGAGGCGGTGGAGGAGGCGGAGTGCCGCCACGCGTGCCCTGATCGTCACTCGCCGGAGGAGGAGGCGGTGGAGGAGGCGGAGTGCCCTGACTCGCCGGAGGAGGAGGAGGAGGCGGAGGCGTCCAGTTCAGAAGGTTGATGAGCTCCTTCCGCCATAGGCATGGAGTCTTCAGAGCAGAACCCAGCCTAGTCTCCCCTTCACCGGTAGGGTGCTCAAGCACGAGGTCCTCAAATCCCTCCGTTATTTCATCCACCATCACCTTAGCAAATCCTTCTGGAATCGGCTGGCAGTGATAAGTTGTGCTGGGTCCACTAGGATAAACTTGGCCAACAGCCGCCTTGACCTTCAAATTCATCCATCGCGCCATAATGTGGCAATTTTGAGACTCCGTGATACCATCCATGGGATAGCTGGCAGGAGCCATCAAGACATGCTCCGGCTGAAGCAGCTCGGTGGAAGCCACGCTGCTTCTCCGCTGAGATGGCAGGGTAGCCTCGGGGGAAGCTTCGGCAGGTCGTTTGTTGCGATCTGCTGCTTCTCGTACCTCTTCTCGTTCCTCTAGCCCCATTACCCTTTCGTGCAGCGCTTGCATTTGGTCCTGCTCCAGTTTCTTTCTCCTCTCGTGGGTTTTGTAACCCCCTGCGTCCGGAAAACCAACCTTCCACGGAATGGAGCCTGGCGTGCCTCGTGTCTATCCAGGGTGCTCGGGATTCCCAAGGGCCATTGTGAGCTCGTCCTTCTCCCTGTTTGGAAGGAACGTCCCTCGCTGCGCTGCATCGATATAGTGTCGAAGGTTCTTGACTGGTGTTTGCAGTTGCTTGTCCGTCCACTGACACTTCCCTGTTACAGGGTCCAAGGTTCCTCCAGCCCCGAAGAACCAAGTCCGGCAACGGTCTGGCCAACGCATTGTTTCTCGTTCGATCCCTTTTTCAAGCAGATCATGCTCAGCCTTGGACCACTTAGGCCGGGCTTTGAGGTAGCCACCTGACCCCGTGCGATGGTGAAGCTTCTTCTTCGCAGCATTTTTCTTGTTTGTCTCCGACATCTTCTTACTCTTTTCTGATGTCTTGTGGGCCACAAATGCGGGCCAGTGATCTTTGATCTTCTCATATTTGCCGATGAATTCTGGTGTCTTTTTTTCTCGACAAACTGGTTCATCTCTTTCCTCCACCTCCTCATTAGGCTTGCCATCTTCTTAAGAGCACAAGACTTGATTAATTGCTCTTTAACTGGCTTCTCCGGATCCTCCTCTGGCGGTAGGGTGAAATTTTCCTTCAGCTCAGTCCAAAGATCTTCTTTCTGCATATCATTGACATAAGACACCTCAGGGTCTTCATCCTTAGCAGGCTTATACCATTGCTGGATGCTGATCGAGATCTTGTCCCTAATAACAACCCCGCACTGAGCAGAAAAATGCCTTCCTTGTCCGGATGGGTTCAATCGGTTCGCCGTCGGGCGCGATTTCTATGATCTCAAACTTTTCATCCGAGCTCAACTTTTTCTTTGGGCCTCGTCTCCTTACCGAAGTTGTGCTCGATCCGGAGGGCTAGAAATTATAAGGAAGATAGACGACAGTAATTAATATGTGTACATATACCAAAACAATGGATGCATCAATTAACTAGTTAGCACGGGCTTAACTAATATATATATATATATACCTGGCCGGACTCGGTTCGGTGACCGGAGCAGTCAGCACGGTCTCCTTCTTGTACCTCCATTGTGTCACCGGAGCCATCATGAACATAGTCCTCCTCTTGTACCGGCATTAATGGGTCGAAGCCATCATAAACCCCTCTTCTTCATCCAGTCCTTCCAGCTGACCATCGGTGTCGAGGAGAAATGACGCAACATCATCACTTCCGTTTGCGATTATGTCCCCCAACATCGCTTCTGTTTCTTCGTCTCGGGAGTGCTCAATAGTTTCTGCAAATATTTACAACATGTCAATTATTATTCAAACATGGT